>NC_088991.1:17898847-18201710 GCF_963932015.1 Anas acuta
ACCCGAATTCCCTTGTACTCCTGCCAGAATGCCTGCTGTGGCTGTGCGTGTCTGGTGCACTCAAAAGAGCAATTGCTTTTTGAGGAGACTTGCTCTTTGTTTAGTGTTGCTTTAGTGTAAATACAACTGTAGCCAAACTTGTTCTTGATCCAAGAACAGAGAAATACTATTTTGTTGAATATTAGATCATTTTCTTCCGTATTACAAATTCAGAAGAAAAGAAATAGTGACAAAAAGCAATGAAATACTGCCGTTACCTTGCTATCTGCTTGTATTTGTGTTATGGAGGCTGAGGCTGCAGGCTGTGGTCAGATGGGGTTTTGTGTATTGTGTTTAAGTATTCCATTGCTGCCCTGATGGTAACTACATCAACTTTTCTGCCAGAATCCCATCGAGATACAGATATAGTTCTGCTTTCTTATGTGAAAGCAAATTAACCAGTTATCACTGTCCTTTAATGCAGAGCTTCTCTCAAAGAATTATCATTCAGCTTGGCTGAACCAAAGTTGCCAAGAGACTGTGTTAGATTTTAGTGTCCATAGTACTTAACTGAGAGGTGTAGCGTCAAAAAGTGTAGCACCAAATGCTCTCAGATATGCAAAGTATGTGGGTTTTCTCACAGGATGTTCTGGTGCAAATCAGAATGATAATGGAAGGGATTTTCTACTTATTGCACACTGTATTTTTATAAGGAATATATATATATGAAACCCACAGTTTAACTGGTACTATTTAGAGTTGGGATACTTAAGCGCCTAACAACATTTTCTTGCACGACTATATGATAACTTTCAGTTCTCTTAATAGATAACCCTTCAAATAATTTTGTCTCAAATGTTACCTGTACTAGGGTAGTATTTGCATATTATATGACTGCTTTAGTCTATCAGAACACAAACATACATCATCTCTTAGATCTGTGAAAGAAAGGAGGAAAAAATGTACATTTACATTTTTGTCTGATTCCACCGCAGACTGTTAGTAAAATGAATTTCTGTAGTTAATGGAGATCAGTACTTAAAATAATCCCTCTGCAACTTGCTGCTGAGCAATTAAGGGATTTCTGGGGAGGATGCTTCAGAGGAGCAGACCTCCCTCTTAAAGGGTAACTGGTGTAAACAAAAATAGGGGGAAAGCCTGAAAAGAGGCGTTTTTTTCCTCAAGCATGCAAATATATACCTAGTTCATTCTACTTGAACCTGGATAATAATCTACAGATAAAAGGTTTTATTTCTGAAATTAATTTTCTCGTGAAATTTAGGCTATTCAAAGAAGCAGTCAATGCTATCTTACTAGCAGATACTTCAGAAGTTCAGTAGAAAAAATAATAAGCAGATAAAAGAGGATCATAGTGATTAATGTAGAAGTATCTTTATTTCAAAGGATAAATAATATGGCCTAGGATGTAGTTCTGGATGACTGAGGGGAAGGGAATAACACTAACATCCATAGACCCGAGTGGTCTGGCTTCCACAGTGGAGTTTGATATTTTGTGTTCAGCCTGCACACACAAGAATGACCACATGGGTAAAAGTCTGGGGGGAGTCACACCCATAAGACTGACTGAGGTATTGAAACACTATGAAGTGCTTCTATGTAAAAATAAATGTTTTCTTTTTTAGCTTTTTTTTTTTTTTTCTGATAAAAATAATCTTTGAAAGGTATATCTCATTTCCAAGATGAAATTAACATTTGTAAGGAAGCAAAGAAATCTTCAGGGTGCTTGTGCACACATGCACCAAAAAAGCAAAATCAAATTTATCTTAGACTTGGAAACAGTCTCTGGTCCCCTTCAGAGGTCATGGGTAGTAGCACCAGATTCATGATCAGAGATTTTTTTCTCTAAATTGACTTTTGAATATGTGCTAAGGCTAATCAGTGGCTTTATAAACCAGATTCCCAGGTATCTGCAAATACTTTAATTGAACTAACATGTGGATTAAAAGCCTATATCAACACAGGGGGTGGGGGGAAGGAAGAGATATAGATTGAACTACACTGATGCATTTTTCTGAAAAGTGTTTTCATTTTATATGTGGTAGGTGGGCACTGAGAATGTGTATTAGATGGTGCCCTGATGGCAGGCAATGAGGAATTTCTATTTAGGTAGACTGCAGTCAGGCTTATCTGTGGATTCTGACAAAATGAAATAGTGCAGTTACATCTAGAGTTGTTCAAAAAATGCTTAGTTTTTATGAAGTTAAGATGCTTCTGAGCATTCACCCCTGCAGAATTTAGGTTCCTGGGGATTTAGTACTGCAAATTATTCCACAAAGTCATCTATTCAGAATTAAGATTTTTGGAACTTTGGAGCTCTTGAGAGAGGGTTGAATGTTACAAATGTATTTAAGGCCTTAAAGCTCGCTTATGTCCCTGAAGTGCTTTATGACATTAAAATTAAAATCAAGTTAAAATTTGTTTGTGTAGGATACCATGTCCATAACTTAACTGTCAGTTAATGGACATTAACTGACATTTAACAATTTAACAACAATTAATTAATCAATCAGGAATTACTATTGACTTAGCATCACAGAATCACAGAACTGTAGGGGTTGGAAGGGACCTCAAAAGATCATCGGTCCAACCCCCCTGCCAAAGCAGGTTCCTCAGAGCAGGTTGCCCAGGCTGCCTTATCAGTAGACTTTGCAACAGGATCTGTAGAACTATCTGTATTTATATAATAAAGTATCATAAAGAGTTATTGTAACTTTAGTGTTGGTTTAATTTACCAGCCTGATTGTATACTGATGCTAAACAGTATACAATAACAGATGTAACAGAAAAGCTCACATTCTTCTACTCAAATATAAACATTATACTTCCATTATTATCAAGCATATTCCATTCTCTACCTCATACTTCAACACTTCAAATTACTTCTATGTGATCATTTATTCTTAGAGCACAACTCATCAATGTAATGCTAAAGTGTGTGTATGTATACGTGTATAAACATACCCATACAGATTTATTTTGCCTCTTTTTGCTGGGTGATTTTAAGCATATTAGGTCAAAGAGTCCTTTTGATGCCTAGCGTAGCCTTGGAAAAGGTTTCATTACTTAATTATCTGATTAAGTATTTATGAGTAAATAGTAATTATTGGCTGAGACACACTCACTTTAACCTAAACCAGCTGATTGCTATTCCAGAATGTGCACATTTCCGTCCACACTTTCACATTTTCTATCCTTTTAGTATGCTACTGTGCTATAATATTTAAGTGCTTGCTTTAGCACAGTGGTACCACAGTAATGTACTGTTGATTATACAACAAAATTAAGTAATAGAATAGTGAGTAAGTTTTGGTTTTGCTTTTTTTTATTTTTATTTTTTAATTTGATTTTGATGCTGTTCTGCAACAGTGTTTGCAAGAACTGATAGGACTATGCCCATTTGGGAGATCTGAGCTGAAATTCAGCTTCTTCCACAGCATGGTGATGACCTCTGTGATAGACTTTCTTTTTAGTGTTTTGTAATTTTAGTAAACAGGCTTAAAATAAATGTATATTTTAATACATAATGCTGTAATATTGCATTACAGACTTGGAAATCTATAACTCCAAGATTTTTGCATCTAACAAAATAGTAACATTAAATTCTTAAGCCATGAGCTCTTGTTATTGCCCTTAAATGTGTTAGACCTGAAAGGAAGACAACTAAGATTTAGGAAATTTCAGTATAGGGGACACCTTCAGGACAAGTAAAAGTGGTAACTGATGCCTACTTAAGTAAGTAATAAATCACTCATATATATGAAGTTCTTGAAAGATTTTTTTTTCTGTCCTGGCTCCTGAAGATCCTTCAAAAACAAAACAAAACAAAACAAAAAAAAGACAAAAAAAAAAAAAAACCACTTGTTTTTGCTCTTTTTATACCAAGCTGACTTGTTTGCCTCTAACTGAAGAGGGATTACAAATGGGATAAGCAGTCATGTGTTGATATCAGGGGCAAGGAACTTCCCTTGTATAGCAGGAGCTATATATTTCTGCCCCTTTCTCCCTGCTCTCGGCTGCTTAGCTTAATGAGAATTTTTGTACAGTGAATATATAAACACATGTGTTTTTTTATTTACAAATCCAGACATGAAAGCAACTATAAAAGTATCTCTAGCTGACAGGTATGGAGAGGTACTGACTGCTCAAATACATCCTATAAAAACAGCTCCAGAAAAATCTCAAAAATGTAGTGCTTAAAACATTCCCGTCTTCCAAAAGTTTGTATGGATTATTAAGGTAGAATGGGGCAAAAAGAAGCAGGGAAATCACGTGAATGTTAGGTAATTTTATTTATATAAGGCAGATTCCCAGATATGGCAGATTTTCTCACTATGTATATGTGTATATATATATATATATATATATATGTATAAAAGGAAAATCATGGAATTATAGCTGACTTTACATCCTTGGTGAAGTTTCTTTCTATAGTCAATGGGTATTTAATGGGAATAGGATTAGTCTCCTGCATTGTAAAATATTGTAATAGATATTTACTGGTTGACTGTATTTCTAACTGCAAAGATAAATGGAATAGTTTGTAATAGTGCTGCAAAACTTGCAATAGAATTATAGTAGAATCTAACTAATTAAGATGTTTGTCTTCATATGATTTCTTATTATTCACTGTGTGTTTTCCCATTAGACTGCAATAGAACAGCTCTGTAGCATTTCATCAATAGGATGTAATTCTTTGTAATAGCTTAAGTGTTTCTAGATTTATCACTGAAATAAAAAATACCTCACTTCCAAACTGAAGACGTTATAAAAGGAAATGGATG
Source organism: Anas acuta (assembly GCF_963932015.1). NCBI lineage: Eukaryota > Metazoa > Chordata > Aves > Anseriformes > Anatidae > Anas > Anas acuta. The sequence continues at coordinate 17,903,629 of NC_088991.1, forward strand.
GAGATCCTTTCTATTGCATCTTTCCTTTTACAAATCTGCATTGTTATTAATGCCATACATTACTTCCACATGACTACATTTTTTCTTCAATGAGAATGAGCTGTAAAAAGTATTGTGTAGCGGTTCTATAACCAGTTCTTCTAATTTCTTCTGGTCACTGTCATCTGTAAATAAATTTAATTCTAAATAGTGAATGCAGTAACACCTTAAAAATACTCTCTCTGTTCTATCAATATAATAAATAGTGTTAAGGTATAGTAATCTGAAACCCATGTATCTTAACATATACATTATATAGAACAGTAACAGGCTAAAAAGATATCTTTGAACTCCTTGTATCAAACTGGGATGCATCTTTGGAGAGTTTATAAGGCCTTGTGACCTTACATAGCACTATAATGTGGAGGCAAAAGTTGTATTCAGTCTTATCCTCTGACTGACAGGACAATAATCCCATTGTGTGGTTTGTTATAAAGTCAGGCGTGGTGTTCAATACTTAAGTAGACTAATTTAGAAACCACTATGATGTCTAGGCAACAGGAGGTATACAATTTGTGCTACTGATATGCCTCTAGGCAATTTATTTTGACCTTTTGTGTATTCTACACAGAGTAAAAACTAAACCATCACAAAATGTTTTTCACTTCCTCATAAACAGCAGCAGTCTTTCACTACTTCTACTGACTTTAGATTTATTTTTTTTAACTCACCTGATTTGGTGCAGAAAGCTTAAAAGACCTTAATAAAATGGCTAAAAATACACTGAACCAGCGCAATGCATGGATTCTGAGTTCACTTTATTAAAATACAACAAAAAGCACACACAGTAGCACACTGGTACTTGCCCAGGTATGTTCCTCTTCTTCTAGCTGTAAGCTAAAAACAAAAATGATTGAATAGATTACATATCACATCAGCACATTAAGCAAGTTGCCACCTGTTTTTCTAGTTTTGCTAGACTGTGGACAAAAGTCCAGGTTTTACAAATATTTTTGTGAGTTTATTTAAATTTTAACTTTTTTTTTTTTTTTTCTGGCTTTGCCGTAAGCTTGAATTCAGGGTCCGTATCAGAACCCAAAATACACTCATTCTGCTTAAAGGTTAGTTTTGGCAATGCAGTGTACTGCTCAGGGAAAACAATTCTCATTGGCAAAGTTACTTAATCCTCTGTTTTCTTTTGTTGTAATTTCTGTACTGGTGGAAATGGAATCAAGAGACTTATGATCTGATTTAGTATCAGAGTTAATGTTCAAGAATGCATAAAGCTGTAAAGCGTGATTTTTAAAGGAAAAAAGAAATACCAGCTTTACTTCTAATAATAAAAGGGAATAAGCATCAAGTGAAAAAAAGGGTGGATATATGCATTGAGCCAGACCCACTGAATCTGTCTATATTTTTCTATTGACACATTTGATCTGGGCCACTAAAGAAGAATGAGCCCATGTTTTTGTTGCATTGGATATTCACTTAAGCACTAGGGTAAGGTAGTATTCACTATATATTCTCATTGCAAGGTTGCAAATCAACTTCCTTGATTTTTTTAACCCATCACTATCTTGTGACGAGCTTATTTCCATACAACGTGATTTTCAAATTAATTATTCAATTCAACAAATGCATACTCCAGGATCAAATTATAAATATTTAAATTACAGAAAGGTCTATTGCTCCGTATATTTCACATTGATCCAAAGTTACAATCAGGGAAATGAGCAATTTGCTATTTGTCAATTGAGACAGGTATATAGGCAAGATTTTCCAGCTCTAATTATTCCATTTCCTGAGACAGAATAGCTACCAGGAAGACATGTAGCAATTTTAATGGATTTGCAGCCTTCAGCCCAGGGATTGAGCTGTCTGTGATCCAAGGTTTATTTCAGTGCAGTGTGGTTATGTGACCTAAGCTTGGTTTTACTGAGGAAAATTAGGATGTTTAAAGTTGATAAGCTAAAGCTATGCCAGCAGGTAGTAAAATTAAAAATACAGGCAGAAGTGTAATTACTGAGATGGTAATAGCAATTAAAGAATTGAGGGGGTGGGGGGAGAAATAGTGGCATGAAACCATGAAGTAGGGAAAAGGCATGGGATTGGAAGACAGTAACTCAGCACACCTGAAGGTTAGTCCCCTCAGCAGTCTGTCTGAAGCTCTCTGGGTGTCTTATCAGGTGTGGGGGGGTGTGCTCATGTTTAGCGTATAGGCCTGTTTGTCCTAGTTATATGTTGAGTTTATGAGCCAACTGCTTTGAACTGTTAATCTGTAGAGTGTTTAGTGCCTCTGGATTGCATGATAAAATGTGAGAAAGAACTAGAGGGTACCCCAAATCCTCCAGTAAGTGGCAGTTGGTCACTGGAACCAACACAAAGATGCAGATGGTAAACAAGCAGTAATCAAATTAAATTTATATTGCATTTATTTCAAGTTTCTTACGATTATATTAAAAAAGTATCCTTAATTACATAGTTAGACCCTAGAACTACTGTTTTAGTATAGTGTCATGTCTCTTAGTTACCTTATTACTAGTGTTGGGGCATTGATGCAGTAGTGAGTCTGTGAAAAGAGAAGACCTACTTAATCTCCATTACTACTGCCTATAAAAATTGTGTTCCTTAGAGGATTGCCATCCAACTAGTTGCCACACATAGCACTGCTTAATTTATGAGGCCTGGCAGCAAGGCAGTATGATTGCCAGTGCTGTCTATGGCTGTTTGCAAATATTGGCAGTTTTGTCCCCACTTTTTATCTGTTATGTTCTTTTTTTTGTAGTTTATGGTACACTTTTTCAAATGACCTTAGGCAGAACACTTTTTGAAACAGACAATTCTGTAATCAAAGAATTAGTAGCAGTCTCTCACTTTCAATTGTTTCTGTACTTATAAATAAAATGACTTAGGTGGTTCAGCTTAATCTTTACTGGCAGTAATAAATATTATGAAATTGTCACAAACAATTTTATACGGCTTTGGCAAACTGCAGAAGCATTGCAAATGCATGGTAGAACAAATAATAAACTACCTCTAATCCTTCCAAACTTCAAACTGAAACAATTGGTAGGCTATTATATGGATTATTGTGTACGTTCTTATTTGGCCCCTGAAAGGAAGGCTTTTGTTTCTCATGACAGCAATAACCTTCAAAAATCCACCCCCCAATAAAAAAAAAAATGTTTTGTATAGCAATTTGAAATAAAATAGTAATTTCAAGGTATCATTAACTATGCAATAAAGATGTCTACTCTGTAAGTCTTAAAAAGAGTAAGAACTTCCTTGAAAATTAATAAAATAAATTTTGTGATAACCTATTCTCTCAGAGAGCTATGAAATGCTTGTAGTATAAAAGCAGCATTTCAAATTAGGAAGTAGTTTTATTAAAACTACTAGTTTAAATCAGATTTTTACTGAAATAATATAAATTAATCTGTTCAATGCATCTTTCAAAAATGATTGAAAAAATAATTCTGCAAAATATCATGCAAAAAAATGTGTACTAAAGATCTTGTGTATCTTTCAGTTAAAAACAGAACATTGATTTGCTGTAATATGTATGAACTTATGAACAGGAGTGAGAAACATAATTGATCAAAGAAGTAGGATGTGTAGATATCTGATACATTCCAGTCTGTCTTTGGTTTAATGAGATTCATTAAGCTAGTTCGAGCCCAAATGTTTAGAGGGCTGTAGAGGAAGGTGAAAATTCCCTAAGGTGGGTAAAGTTTATAGTAAAACTCTGGTTGTCAGAATTCCCTTTCCCAGTTTTTCTCTTGTTCCAGTGCTGTCACCGCTGTTGTTATCAAATGAAAGGGTCATTGCTGCAGTTTAAGGACAAATAAACTAGGCTACTCAATCCAGCTGGTGAAACTGAGCTCCTTGAAGCCCAGCTAAGAACACATCAGCAAAATGGGAAACAAGCTGATAATGACTGGGTCGCATCCTGCTCAGTGCAACTCGTCTGGCTGAAGAGCTTAATCCCTTAGTACAATATCTTTATTGTACAATAGCTAGTTTCCATGGGGAAAATGAGCTAGGAAGAATACAAGAAGAATACTGAAGTATAAATGTTCCCTGAAGCATTCTGTCCTGGAAGGAAAAGTGATGGTGACATAAAAATGTAATAGATTTTCGTGCTTGAAATGCTTTTTAGATTTATCTTTCCCCACAATGATAGGAGGTCTCAAAAAGTAGGCTGTTGCAGGATTGTTACTGGTGTGGACCTTTTGAGATGAACATGAAACAATACATGTATTTTGTGCCAAAACAAGACAAGATTTCTGTATCTTAATAAAAATGTCTGTAGATACTCTGAAATATCGTCAAAATAATTCAAATATATATGAACAAATATCTAAGGCTGTGACTACTTAGAATAAACTGTTTTTTTTTTTTTGAGTGTCTTGCTATGCAAAGTCTGATCTCAAATTCATATCTCACCCTTATTTGTCAGAATTATATACAAGATTTTGCAACTTGGTACTGAACTGGTGAAAACTTTACAGGACACTTTGAATTACATTTGTTTTTAATCTGCAAGACATTTATAGACATAATGATGACCATCACTTGCTTCTGTGCATGGAAGCGTCAGTTGGTCCAGGGATACGTTTTTTTTTGTTTTTTTTTTTTTTTTGGGGGGGGGAGGGGAAATGAGACCCTATTGAACATAAACTGTAAGAGCTAAGAGTGGAAGAGGAAGATATCTGGGCAATGGGATCAAGATCCATATCTCACCATGTGTCCCTGACAATCCATTAAAATGCACACAGAAAATGTTGAGAGCAGAGATCATTTCAATGTTTGTCTGCTGTATGGATGGGGAAACGAGAAAGTCTCTTTAATTTTTATTTTTTTTTTTGTGGGTGGTGGTGTTTGTTTTTTTGTTTCCCACGGTTGTATGTTCAATAGCAGGATAGTAACTAGGAATTGCAATAAGTTAGTAATGAGTGCATTGTGTTAAAACGAGGTAGATATTTCTGCAGTGAATGCCTGTCTATGATTAATGAGCTCAGGGAAGTGAGGTTACGTTTGTTCCCTCTGTCATGTAGATGAAGCAGTCATTTAGCAAGAGAACTTGCTTTTTTTGTGAGCAACAGGGAGAGACTTCCTTGGAAGTCGTCATATGGAAGCAATAATCTTTGTTGAACTCCACTCTATTTCCTTCTGAATACTTTCTTTGCTGCAAGGAAAGATAAGAAAGTGCTCAGAACTATATAAAAATTTTTAAAGATTACCCTATATATATTGTCCAGTGGCTTTAAAATCTTGTATATTTTTTAATACTTCATGAAGTTGCTTTAAAACAAAGGTAGACATTTTGGAATTCAACCTACCCCAAATTCATTGCAGCTATACTGAAAAAGATTATTTGGGTTTCTATGAGAGGTATTGAAAGTCTGTGAGAGTTGGTTATTTGTGAATCACAGTATGTATTCTAGTCAGTAGAAATAACCTAGAACACTTACATTTTTATTAATATATTCAGGCCTTAAGAATAACAATGCTTTTCTAAATTGGGAATGGGGAGGTGCCATCTTCATCATCATATTCAAACATCAGTCATATTAGTCTCAGATTTTTAAATTGTGTGGGTAAAATAGAAGCAGTTATGGATGAAAGGAAAGGGGGAAAAAAAAATCTGACCTGAAGGGAAAGTTTTCTTGGAAGTAGTTCTTTATTTTGAATTGCATATTTTGTATGTGAGTACTTTTTGATTTTACTTCATTCTCAGGGATTCCATTTTCTGTGGTTGGAAAAAGAAAGCAACTATTTAAGGAAAAGAAGTGACTAGCTGTGAACGTGCAATTACACTAAGTAAGCAGTCTTAGGTTGTGACCAAGGTGCAGGAATTACTCCACTGCCTCTCAAACAAAGCATTCCACTTCTCTGGAAGAAAGTCCTTTTTCTCCAACACTTGTATCTGAAAGAATGCGTTGATGTCCTTCTGTAGCCTGAAAATTGCTGTTTTGAAAGCCCTAGCAATTTACTATAACAAATGTGTACCTCCATCACAGTAACTTGTATTTCTTGCTCTCTATTGTTCTGTTTTTTCCATTGGAATAACACACTATGCTTTTTTTTTTTTTTTTTTTAAGTTTAACCTTCTCGTCCTAGTCCCCAGGTCTAGGCTGGCTTTGTCACAAAGGAAAGGCTTTGCTGGATGCTATTCAGTGTCAGGATTTCTATGACAAGATTGGAATCAAAAGTAAAATAAATAAATAAATCACATCTATATTTAAATTTCTTAGTTATTTTGGCCTGTCCTATATATAATTCCTAAGACTTATTATAGCTATTAGAACTGGAGTTTTAGAGTTCAAAGCAACACTTTTCTCAGTGTTATCCTAAATTGCAACTTGGTTTTCTAAATCTAAGGCTAATTCATTTGGGGCAGAAAGCTCTGTTTTCCCTTCATTTTCTTTATACCTATGCTCTATTTTACTGGCTTTTTCATTTGGATTGTAAGTAGCAAATGCTTTTGACGGCTCCCAGTGGAGCGATGTACCAAAAAGTCCTAATTAATGCATATTTGTTGGAGCTGAGTGATTTGTGCTCAAAAAGGATGTTTTCTCTTTGAGTCTCTAGTCAGCATTCAGCTTTTAGCTGTCCCTCATCCCAGACCAGAGGAAGCTTTTTGTAGTTTTGCTAATACATTTATTGCAAGAAGGGATATTGTACAATTATATTCGGTCATTTGATCCGTAGAACGCAACTAATTTTCTGGAAAGGTTAGGATGCAGGTAAGAGGGCTAGACATTTTGCCTTTATAACTCCAGGGGGACCAAACTCTTCTCCCTCAATTTTTATTGGGAAGTTCACATAAGTATAAGTAGCAGGTAGTAAATAACTTAATAAAAAGCTGTTGCACACAATTTAATAGATATTTTTTTTCATATTGGAACACTTGATTTCATTGTCTCTCACTTCAAAGCAATCAAAATTGCTGTAATTGCCACTCAGAAGTCACATTTTGGGGACATTAAATTTGTCTTTAAAAATAAACAGATGATTCATATTCCAACTGTGTCGTGAGTTTCTGAAATGAAGTGTGGAACCCTAGTGATCGTTCAGAGAAAATTTATTTTTGACTGGTTTAAAAAGCTTCTTTGAAAGTGAAATAATTGATCGTAATTTATACAATATGCTGACTAGAATAACTTATTTCTAGGCTTACACAGATGTAAAGTAATTTTGGAATTTTCTGGGTAAATGTAGGTTTGTCTTTTATCTGTTAAATCAAAGATCCAAATGCAAAAGGACATCCTGTGGATTTGTGACATTTCCTAAAGGGACTATAGATACTAAACCAATGACTGGATCAGTACAGTGAGACCCACTTTAAATGTATTTTTATGTGTGACAGACAAAATATTGCCCTTAGTATTTTTGATGCCATTTAATAGAAACACTTCTGTTCAGTCCACTTGTTTTTAATTTCTGAAATAATAAAACACATTTTCTAGCCTTAATACATTGTGAACCGTGTTTTGGAAATTGTTGTGATATTACTGAAAGAAACAAACTCCTTCCCCCCTCCACATGCCAGTGTGTTGATCTTACCACAGAAATGGTTATTTTTTTTCCAGTTTCCACAGACCCTGCTTTTCAATGTTTTCTACAATGTATTAAAACAAGATCCATAGCCAAATTTCTACCAGATTCAGAAAAGAAGTGTAGTGTCCACAGAGATTTTAAATGTTCTTCCCAAATTCAGAAAATTAAATTCCTTAAATGAAATTTTATCAGGCAATGAAATAGTGCAAGGTAGAGCACTGCCAAATTTCAGTTACAATGATTAAAACTGTTGGAACACAGTAGTGTTCTAAATATTAAAAAATAAAGTTGTTACCAGCTCTGTTTCAAAGGAGCAAAGATGATGTACAGTCTTTGCCCTCAGCACAGCTGAATTGCATGTGTGCTGGATGCTTGATACTGGATTCTTCTGTGCTAAGACAGACAATAGCAAACATACAGGTTGCTTCAGGGGGAATAGGATCAGCTTTTTACTGAGGTCACCTGTCCTTGAAGATACTTTCCTTGCTGTTGCTATACAATAAATAAAACTGGGGGCAGTGCAGGTAGAATTGCTTCCATTTGAAGCTGTATGGCATATCTATATGTATGTGTATTTATTTATATATATTGGCAGACATACAATCCTGTCATCTCTCAAAGGATTTTATATAGAAACACTAATATTTATTGCTGATACAAGCTATCTGTAAACAAATTCTCATAGCAGTTATAATTTATTTTAGTGCTCACAAGAATCCACTTTTTTTTTCTTGCTAGAAAATTTCTCGTCTTGTGGGGGATAAGCATATACAACACATGGAATAATACCTATGAAATAGGTAAAAATCCATTAAAAATACAGGTGGCTATTGCAATGACTTAATGACTTGAAGATATGGTAGAAAAATATATTTGCATATTCTGCAAGTGAATGAGGAGTAAACTTTCAAAATGTCACAAAGCAGACTGTTATCAATATGTATCAACATCCTCAAGCTACTCATTGGCAATAAATGTCAGTAGAAATTTTTATGTCTTTTACAGCTTATCTGCAATTTGTAATAAGCTTTGTGCATGGCCCATTATTTTATGAGTGAGAACAACTGTCAAATGAATGTGTTTGTAATGTCAGGAGTTTCATTACAATGTGACTGCAGGCTGAAGGCTAGGTGCTAAACTGCTGCTAGGTTTATATCTTTTGACCATTCTTTTACAAAAAGGGCTGTGTAACTTGCTTCTTTCATTACTTATTCTTTACCTTTTTTAATTAATAATTTAACTTACATTTCTTATAGCCTCATTATCACTCCACTATTTCATTAACTAATCATTACAGCATTGCAGTTTATAGCTTTACAGACAAGGAGACTAGAAGTATTAACCAGTAACTCCGACTTACATAGGAAGAGCTCTGATTTGCAAGCAGAGCCTGCAGCAGTTTGGATTTTATGTCATTAGAAATCTTTTCATCTTTCTTTTTTTTATTTAAAACAGAAGAAAAGATTTTAATTCTTTCTCAGAATGATTCATATCCTGTGGATTTTTCCTATTAGGCAATGAAGCTATGATATTAAGATTGAGTATATAAATAATTCTCATAATTCACACAGAAGAAAGAGAAATAATTACTTCTGAACATTTCATTATGAATGGAATTCTGTCAAAAACTTAAAAAAGGGGGGCATTAATACAAATTAAGGTCTTAGGAACTCATATTTTAAATACTTAATCCTGTATTTTATTTAACTTTTGCCAGACCAATGAGAATTTTTTTAATCATCAAAATGAATGGCTGTGCTGGAAAAATATTAACTATAACATGTAAAATTCCTATGATGAACAAATAGTTTTTTATTATTTCTGTCATTGTAGAGTAACTGAACTTGTATGATTTACAAGCTCTGTAGAGTTGACCATAAACTTTGAGTCTTTAAATTTCATGCATATTTGCTTAGCAGAAGAATGCAGCTCATTTAAAGTGATTCTGCAAAGTAGTCTAAAATTGCTTGTCTTTCTACTGCAGCCAAAATATGTTGAATGTTGAAATAAATCTGTACGCTTTATGCTTGAAAAACTGTTGATCTAATGACTTTGGCCGGGAAAATGTTAGTATATGTTTTTTGGTGGTACTGAGACTAGCTTGAATAGAAATCAAGAAAAGTGGATTGTCCTCTGCTACCACAGGTTCCAGTCCACATTGACAAGGACACTTTAAGGCAGTATAAACACAGATGAAGAATCTTGAATGTGAACTTATGCTTCTGGGAAATATTTCATTGAAAGTTGAGATGAACCTTATGCATGTTAATTTTCAGGCTAAGGCTTACAGTTAATAAGCTAATTGTTTCTGATTAGTGTAGCCTGAAAAAGAAAATCCCTCCTGTCTTTTCTGCTCTTCAGAAAAATGTCTGCAGTCAGATGGAAGCTTGTTTTTGTACACAATTTTAGAAGTCTAAATAGAAATGAGAAATATTTCTGCTATTAATATTTAGAGGAATATTTTTCTTATAAGGTGCATCAAACAATCCCAACATGTTCTGGTACTGAACCAGTTTACAGATAGTACAGCTAGGAGTACTGAAGTGTATGTGAGATTCCTACAGAAGTTTGTGCAACAGTTTTCTTCTTTTTTTAAGAAAAAAAAAAAAGTACAGAAAAAATCAAGAAATATCTCCTTATTTTATTATTTCTCAGCCTACTAGAGTAAAAGGAGATTTGGCCTTGACGTCAATGACATCCAGACAGAAGAAATGCTGTTTTAGATCTTTGAATTACTGGAGCAGCAAGATGGGTATAGATTTTTCATCATGATACAGTACCAGTGTTACATTATTATACTGTAAAACTACTCATTAAAGTGTGTTTAGTTTTTGAAGGAGTCAGCAACGTTCTCCTATAATGAAGTAGAAGGGTAAATCCTTAGAGATGAAGAACTTTTTCAGTTCTCCCTGCATTTAACTGTTGTTTTGTGTGCTGGCCATCTGCGATTATGGCTGTAGATGTGCATGTGAAGTAGTATTCATTGCAATTGGCTGCGGAAGGATTCACGTGAAGCAGAGCAAGTTTTAAGCCCTCATCCATACACAGATTTGCCAAGCACTGCTTTTCAGTGTGAACAACATAGTCCTATTTTCCTCAAACTTCAATCTTCCAGAGGGTGTCACCAGTTTCTGAACATGTGAGCATCTAACTTCTTGTTTACAAACTGTGTATCTTTAGTTTAGAATCTGATACAGACTTATTACAGAGTTATTTACTTATTTAAAAATTTGAAAGTAAAATAATAATTTTAATTTCCCCCAAATAATTTTGTTTTCTTTCTGGAAATGTTTGCTGCTTTTACAGCTATTCATAATGTATGAGCATAGTCTTAAAAGCAGTAAGTGTAATTTGCAGAGGTGTGTAGTGAAATCTGGTCTTGAGGATTTCTGTGTTTCTTGCTGCCCTTTTTGATTTGGTGAGGACAGATTGTATGGTCGTACCTCCATATTTTATAAATTAGTTGCATGGCTTTCCTGCTGCCCGTGTGTTGTTTGTCTGCCTTCAGGAGATGTGCTCCCTCTTGAAAGCAAAGGAAGGGTTAGGTAGTTTTTGAAGTTGCATGGGATCAAAGGGTTCAAAGCAGCTAGCCATAAGATTTTGTGGGTGTTGCCTAAGGGAAAGCACTCATAGAAGATATGCTGTACTTTTAAAAGATGAGGAAGAATTCTTGATAGATCTTGGCAAGGTTGTTTTTTTTTGTTTTTTGTTTTTTTTTTTTTTTTTTTTTTTTTTCCTGCCCAGTCTCTATCAAACAGAAGGAGTTAAAGATGACTCTAGTTTTACCTGAGTTTTCCAAAAAACATTGTTTAGCTTCTGAATATCTTGTGACAGTTTTTGTCTGGGGCTGTCGGTATGTTGGTCCATCCTAAATATTGACTTTTAGAGCAGCTGTGATTCCGACTATGGCAATACAACTTCTTTATCCTTTCTTCTCTGTTTTGGAGTATTCACATTCCTAACATCCTGTTATTTAGTAACTTCTGCTAAAATATGTGTATTGTTTGCTAAACAGAATTTGTGATGTGGCAACTATTTACAAAAGGACAAGTACATACTTGTAGTGGGATAATTTTAACAAATACAACTCTACTATCCCTTCCTTTTGTATTGATCCATTGTGTATTCCCCAACCGCACTGCATATGACTCTTCAAGCATCAGAGAACATTGCTTTACTAATATATAAAATCTTGGCATTCCTAAGTTTATAGTGTTGTGTACAGTCCTGCTTGCTACTAAGTCAGAAAGGAAGTATTTACCGAGTTCTTATGATTTCAGCCTGGAGGGAGTCCTTGAGATATCTAGATTTCAAGAAAATTTTCAGATTAGACCATTAGATTGTTGGAAACTGACAAGTCTCTGAGAAGCTTACAAATAAATAGTGAATCTCAATAAAAATTAATATATGGAAATCCGTGTTGTGTTGATGAACCATTCAGCTTCTAACTGTGACAGTGGATACACACTGACAGACTGTTTGAAAATATCTCTGTGAAGGGGAAGGTATTTGAGCAAATATTTTCACATCTAGGAAGGAACTATAACCCTCCTGTAAGGCTGGCTTTTGCAAAATAAAAAATGCTGAATATAGCCCTAAAATGAGGGGAATCTCTCCACCTTGTCCTCACCCAGGTATTACTCTTGGAGTGATTCAATCTAAGTACTTTTTTCTTTTCAGAATGCCACTCGCCACTCTGAATTCTAATTCACAGGAATTACAATGTCAATATACCTCAATAAAAAGAAAACCATTTAATGTTAAATTTTGAGAAATATGCAATGAATAACTTATTTTTTTGATAAACTTCATTGGAAAAACCTCTTGTAATGAGCTGCTTGTCTGTTACTTTGTCTTATTCTATCTGTCTATAATCATAAATCAGGGAAACGTGCTAAAGCTGATAGTAAAGCAAAAAAAAGATGCTTTGAAGCAGAGTTAATATCAATATATTTTAGCTACTAGTACCTTAAGTTATATAGAAGAATAGATACAGATATATTTTGTTAGTCATAACATTTAAGAGCTTAACAGCTATGTTTATAGCTGCACGAAGAAACATAGCATACTGTGATTTATTTTTTTAAGTGAAGCACTTTTAAAAGAAAATAAATTTTAAAATATCTCATGAGAATATAAAATATTTATTTAGTTTGCTTTTACAGTTTGGAATCTGACAGCTGAAGTCTTAAAATACTTTTATGAGATCTTACACAAAACTATAATCTGTCTAAGTTTTTTTTTCAGCCTATGGCTAAGTATAACCCTGCAAGCTTGGACATAATCAAATTCAACGCAAGAACTCTACAAGTTCAAAGAGCTTAAATATATACAGCATAGCTTTATATTTGAACTCCCTTCTGGCTTTTACACTTACAGAAGCAGCTCTTCATGGTTAATCAGATAATGTCATACTACACAGTGTTGTGCAAAACAAAGAAGAAATCGTTTTTAATACTTGTTGTTTATGCTTCCGATGTACATGTTGAGGTATTCTCAGTCTACATGTATCTTTTTGTCCCTCACCTGCTACCAAACTATAGCTGAACTGGAAGATATTCAGTGCTGAGATTGAAATTCTGCCTTTTCTCTGTCATTGACTGGTTAAGTCATTACAGTTATCTGTGACAAAGTTTGATTGCTTGCCAATAACTCCTGCACTTGCATGTTTTTTGGATAGTTTGTGTCATCAATGTCAAAGAAAGTATGCCTAAAATAAAGGTAAAACAAAAGTAAGATCAAGGCTGTACTCCATCACCCAGTACAGGTGAAGCACTTGGAAAACAGTTCAAGAAGGTTGTTGAAAAACTGGAAAGGATGCCCTAGAGGGCTGTAAAGATGTTACTCGTGGTCTCGTGAGACAGGTTGACTCCTCTTTCTGGCAGAGAAAAGGCCAAGGGTGGCAGTCTGCAACTATGGGGAGGATGGTTATGAAGCCAGTGGAACCAAGTTCTAGTAATATAAATTAGTAGAGTTATTGATTTATGTTTAGGGAGATAATTTTTTTCTTGGTGTGAATGGTTCAAAATGCAATTTGGCTTAAAAAATGGTTTGTTTGCTTCTTCCCATTCAAATCTCTCCATTTTGCTAGAAAACAGAAAGCTGAATAGAAACCCACAAAACCAAACAAACCTCTGAAAAGGGTGGCAGTATGCCAACATGGCACACAGGGGAGAAACAAACTTAGTCATCAGTAAGATTTAGGACTAATTCTACCAAAGAACAGAATGTTGAAGATGTTCCAAATAAAATCTTGGAACAGGCCATGATATTTTCTTTTTTAATATGCATATTAAAATTAAAAAAAAAAAAAAGACGCAACATATTTTTGTGCCACAAAAATTTACTTAACTTCCCATTTAAACAATAATTGAATGAGGTTAGCAAGCATTACTCCTTTCCCCTTAGAAATAAGGGTATAATTGGAAAGTTATTAAAGTAAGTGTCAGTGTATGAAAATGAAAGAAAACTATCTGTAGCATATGCAAATCAGTAGATTTTCTCTGAAGCAAACACGGTGGTAAATCAATCTAAAAACGTGGTGCTGCTATAGGTCACAATGATTTCTTTACCTAGCATCCCTTGCAGAATGTTACCAGATAGCCAGAACATGGCTGAAAAGTACCTGAAACCCCAACCAGTCTCAAGTAACTTTAGGACTTTGTTTTCCTTCCAACTCAGCATCTGCCAAGTAATGAAGCATAAGACTGAGCCCCATTATGAGTATTGTCTTAAATAAACAGTAGAAGAAAACTTTAAGTGCCCTTCCTTTTATGTTTCTTGTTTCAAGTTTTAAACAGAAAAGAAAAGATCTTGAGCTACTCCTCAGAAACTTACACAGAGTGCATCTTTCATTGGTACTTAATTTGTATTTTTGTGTGAAAAGCTTGAACATGAAAGACAGTACCTTTTGTGTCTCTTTTATCTCTTTCACTGCCTCCAGTTGCTGTGGTCAGAAATAGGTGCAGAAATAGGTAAGTAAGATGTCACATTATATATAAAAGAAGGAAGAGTTTATTTGTTACTTCAGGCAATAGACAAAATAAATAAATAAATCCGCCAGGGACGGAGGGTGGAAAGAAAAGCAGCCACCCTGCCCACAACCCCTAGCTACTGACTGCTTTTCCAGCAGAAAGCTGTAGGATGTGCACCTGTCACTACACTACAAACATTGTTTGTTTCCAAAATTATCAAGAAAGGCAGACAGGAGCATCAGAAAATATTTCTTCCACTTCTAGTGAGAAGAGAGTTGAGAGGGGAGAGGGGAAAACAGCTAAAATCAATATATAGGTGCAGGTGTTGAGCAAGGAGCTGGGAAGCAGAACAGCATGCACACAATAGATGCCTTTCACTCCAAAGTTACTGAATTACTTTGAAATTGTGGGAATTATAACTCCCGCGTTGGATGAAGTCTCTAGGTGCAAGGTGTTATCTGCAGAAAAGATCTCTGAGCTACTTTTGGTAATAGGAAATTCTTTAGGTGTAGTTTTCCAGCAATTTAAATTATTTTCAATAATCTAGTACATTTACAATCATAATCATAGATTTTCAAATAAAAGGTTGAACTCAATAGCTAGACTAGTCATGCAAAAGTAATCCATTATTTGCAGAACCACAGAAAAGAGTTCAAATCCACTTTCAGAAGTTTTAGATGACTTTAGATTGGGCTAATAGGATATTACAATTGAATGATTGGTAAATTCATGCATCAAAGCTTTAATTGCTTTCTTGAATCACTTGTTTCTGGCTAAGTCTTCAGAAAGACTTGTATTCCTTTGTTAAAAGACACAGCTCTATTAAAAGATTTTAAGCATTTCCAGGGGGTGTTTTAATAACAATCTTTCTGCTGGAGTTACCTGCTCAGTGTAGTGTGCTTGCTCCTCTAAAATGCTGTGTTTTCCTATTTGAAAAAAAAAAAATCAGCCTCAGTGGGTTCAGATTTTTATTGCTTTTCTACATAAAGGCATTCATAAATAAATAAATAAATGATAATTTAAAAAACAAAAAAACAAACAAACAAACAAAAAAAAAAAAAAAAACAAAAAAAAACACCATAATGAACTGCATTAAAGCTTAGCTTAGTGATTCTCCTACTCGGGGAAGTACAGGGGCAGGCGAATGTAACTTGGGTAATTTAGAGGCAGAATGTGTTACCAAATCAAGGGGTGTTCTCCAAGGGCTTTTTTTAGTATCAGTGTATTTAACTCTTTAATTTTTCTTAATATTCTTTGGATGCAGAAGTTTCTAAATTTCAATTTCATCATTTCATGTAAATATGCATGTTGGGGTATTTTACAGCCTCTGCAGTAGATGTTTTGAGAAATCTCACCTTTGGGATTTTGCAGATTATATCAGATCTCTTTGGTTTCTGATTCTTTCATGCTGCTGTACAATGCAACGCTAACAATTCCTGTTAAACCTAATCTTCGCAAAAACATCTAATTAGATGACAAGAAAAATAATTACTTGACACAAAAGGTGAGATTTAAAAACAAAAAACTATTTTCTTTCATTTTCAATTTCCCAAATTAAACTTTTCTCATCAAAAGGAAGAGCTAGATATCTGGGGGAGGAGAACAGGAGAAGTTGAAACAGACTAAACAGTTTGAAGGAAAGCCTAAAATATAACACAATTAATTCACATAATTATTAATATGCCTTCCCCTCCCCCTTCACTCTAATGTAAATATAATGCTATCCATAGTGTTATCTCTGTCATATAGATGGAATAGTATCTGTTATACAGACTGATGGTTGTAGGAAATGTCCTCTTTAGTTTCAACCCTGGTTTTCTACTTTCCTCTTGCATTTAGAGAAGCAGCTAAAGTAAAGCAAGAATTAAGTTTGTCACTTACAGGAACTTTTCCTCAGCATCTTGGAGAAATACTAGACTGACTCTTGACTTCCATTGAGAGACTGCATCCAACTGCATTTGCTGTCCAAATGAATGAAATTTAGAACATGCTGAATTTGAAACATAAGCAGCAGATGGTAGCTGTGTTTTAAAAATATAGCTTGCTTATGAATTTGTTTCCTAGAAGTGTTACTGTTAGTAATGTATCATGGACAATCAGGAATATATGTTTTGTTCTACAACATGCTGAACCTTGTTTAAAACATTAATGGTCCATTGAAGCCACTTGCTTTTCTCAGTTGTAGTCAGAGAAACAGCCTGCAATGTATGTCTCATGAACGGTGGTGTGAATTAGTATATAGGATACGCTCAGTCAGTCTTTGAGTGGATTATTCTAGGACACTGGAGGCATGAATTATCTTACTATTGGAACTAATATAGAGAAATCACTTGCGTATGATGTATTTGTAATCCATGAAAAATAGTTTAATAAATTAAAGACTTCATAAGTCTTCTTTAGTCTTTAATAATTAAAAGAATTTTTAATTTTCTTAGGAAGTAATGGGAATAGACAAAGCAGGCAATGGATGGAATAAATCAACATGATGAATTAATTAATGGTTCACAAGGGATCTTAAATTAGGTCACCTCTTAAAATGTGTCAGCTGGTTATTTGCTTAAAACTTATACTGGGAGTACCTAGGAGAACTTTTCAGACCTCAAAACACTCTGTGGAAGCCACACAGAAGCAGCTTGGGCAACTTCTAGAAATAAGATTAATAAAAGGGCAACACTTGCTTAGATTTTGTTGCAGATAATTCACAATAAAGACATTTGTAATACAGAAGCTGCATATGCTATTACCTTGACTCTCATTTAGTCAGTGAAAAAGTTCTCACAAATCCTTGGGTGTTCAGAGTGCATGTCCATTGTGAGTTTCTTGCACTTCTAAGCCATTTCAGATCAAACAATATAACTGGGAAACATTGGGACTGGTATTTATGAAGCTTTTACTTCTTGTCAGCATGTGGCTCCCTTTGGAGCTAGTACATGGAACCAATTCTTATTAGCAGAAACAATGCAGAATCAAAGACTCCCTAATTATTAATTTAATAGGATTCCACTCTGTAGGAAAACCTGCCTTAACCTATCTCTTTGTACTTGTGGCCTTCTAATTAGACTTCTGTTTCACTGTTTTCTTATTCAGTTCATCAGAAACCAAAATACATCAAAATGTATTTTGAATGCCATTTGCCTCAGACAAGCAGGACGCCTGAACATGATCCTAGCAATGCAGCAGAAAGGCTCAAAATTCTCTGTTATGTAGCTTGGTTATCTGGTTCAAGAGAGTTGGTTTGGTTTTGCCTTGGGACTTCTTCCCCTTGAAGTGGAAGGTCATCTTTTTCTGTTGTCGTATTGTATTCTTGTCCTATTCTGTATGTTTCAGGAAATAATCCTTTATAGGTGCATGCTTTTTTCTTTTTTTCTTCTTTTTTTTTTCTTTCTTTCTTTTTTTTTTTTTTTTGGTATTATAAAATGCCAGTGGCAGTGTACAAATAAGAACAGATCCCAGATTCTTCAGGATACCTGTCAAAATATCTTCATTGGCAGTTATATTGGTTTCTTTGGAATGAAAATAACTTTGTTCAGGAGCCCAGGGCTTGTAACATACGCAAGACTTAGGTGTAACTTAAGACTTTACATGATGTGGCTTGTATGACTGGCAGCTGCAGCACAGGACCTAGCGTATTTCTGCAACTTGAGGCTGCAACTGTGAGAATCAAAACTCTAACAGCAAGTTTGCCATCTTGCAAATGAGTGGAGAGGAGTATGAGGCTGTGGCACATTAATGTTTACTTTCAGAAAACAAAATCGCCATTTTTAGTAATCTATTCAAATTAATGTCTAAAGTACTGGTGATATTTAAAATATCATTTGTTACCAATTCCCCTGTATTGTTTTGAAAGTAAAGAATGCTGGTTCTTTTTTATGATTTCAGTCTATATGTGGTATCATTCTCTAACCTACTTTGGGAAGGAGACCATATACTCACCTCACAAGTGGAGGACAGTGTAAAACGACTTGATGCTAAAAGTATTCTCTTAAACATGTTGTGTACATTGTTACTAATTTGTAAGAAATTTTCCCTTTTCTGAAACTTGAGGTATTTCTTAAATAAAAGCATCCAGTATTCTTGGTCACTTACCAGATGTTAGTTTTCTTCTGATCTCTTTCTGGAAAGAGATCTGGAAATAATATTATGAGATGGGGCTAATTCTCTATACCCAATGTATGGTCTGAAATTCTCCAGAGATACATCTGCTACATCTGGACTCTACTAGAAGTGATTCATTGAAAGTCTTATAAAATCAGCTAGATTTGCAGCCAATATGAATTTCTATAGCTTCACTGGAAGGAATGTTACAAGTCTTCTCTACACTGTCACATCTGTTACAGTACAACACTTCTAAGATACTTGGCCATTCTCATTGCTGCAATATGGTGCAAAGAGATCTGCTGCAAATGAAGTTTCTTTTGATGCATTCTTTGTTGCAGCCAGCTGAGTAGGGAAAGATACTCAACAAAATTGACTAATTTCTGTTTTTTCCCTTCTTTTTGCACTTTTAATTTTATTTATTTATTTATCTATTTATTTATTTATTTATTTTTAGCAATGCTAATCTAACCTATTGCCTAATGCAGAGCTGTTCTACCTATCACTTATATCACCCTTATAACCCCACCCCAAGGAGCCTAAGGGTCCAGACAGACATGTCTTGACACAAACAGGTCAGTTCCTCCCCTCTTTGTTAAAAGTATTACTCTATCATAACTTCCATGTAGTCATCTGAGTTGCCTTGTTTCTATGTTTGTTTTTTTTCATTGTTTATCTGTGGATGCAAATAAAACAAGAACTGTAGGCTTAGGGACGGAATAAAGTTCCTCCTGCAGCCTCTTTGTGGCCCACCTCAGAGAGCTTTCCTGCTGTGTACATTGTAGGAAGGTGAGCACTCAAAGCATTGCCCTTGGCCTGCTCTTCCAAACAATGTTCTCTTTCTTGCCAGTTGTGGGATGATTCTTTGAGCACTGTTAAGAGCTGCTATAGGCTGGAATTATAGCATGACATGGGAGCTGCTACAATTACATAGGAGCATTCTGACTTTCTTCAGTTACCAGCAGGCCTATGGAGCAGGGGAACCAAACTAATCAGTTCTATGACATATAAAGTTTTAATGACTATGAATTTAAGAATTGCTGTAACTCTGGGGGAGCTATGCCTCTACTCTTATTTAATTCCTAGAAACTTTTCTGAAGATGATTTCAGGCAGTGGTATGAAGATGAGTCTGTTTTCAGTTAATTCTGTGAATTTACATAGTATTTTTCTTGCCTCCCCCCCCCCCTTTTTTTTTTTGGTAAATCAGTGGTAATAGAATCTGGTCCATTATTTTTAAAAAATCACTAAATATACTTAGAATCATTATTTAACTTCTGTAGCTAATCTTACTCTTCATTAAGAGTAACATTAATGGGATAGTGTTCAAAATAGCTTTAGTGACTTATTTTACCTGAAATGTCTTTTTTCTTAGATTCTTATCAATGCTTTTCATCATAAAATACCTCTACTTCAAAAGAACATGGATTTGATCATAGCGAAGAGCATGAGAATGCCTCAACTAGATAGATTTGGAGTAAGAAATGGATAAGGTTCTGTTCTAACAGAACTGTAATGGTACATCATAAATCATATTTTAGGGGAAATGGGTCCTTCCTACTCCTTAAAAAATATTTTATATATATATATATATATATATAGTTGCATCTGGTTGCATCAAAATTTAATCAATTACTTCAATCTAGCAGAGCATTGATCTGATTTTTTGGGTGGTACTTTGAGGATCCAAGAATTGCACTTGATGATCTTTGTGGGTCCCTTCCAACTCGGATATTCTATGATTAGTAGTATCTAACGTTGAGAAAGCAGGCAAGAGTATTCAAACTTTGTAACTTGTTGGTCTGATGCCTTTTTTCTTACAGATTCTGTGCTTGAGGGGAGACAAAAGCCCTGCTAAAAGAAGGAAATTAAAAAATGGGGGACAAAAAACACTATTACTTTCATGTGGATGAGTTATAACTATTAGTACAATAATTAAGTGTACTTGACTATATATATGGAGTAGCTGAATATTGCATACTTTCTAAAGCTCACAAGAGTGAACTAACAGTGAAGAGAGAAGAATTAGTGTTTTTTTCCTTATATGTTGGTTGACATAAAATGCTGCAGCTTCTTTTGGAAAGTGCTAGAGGGAGGGCAGACACCAACATTTTCCAGGATAGTAAATAAGATCTATGAGATTTTCCATATCTGATCCAGAGTAAACTTGTGCTTCTCTCTTGTTTGGTGGTGTTACCTTAAAAAAACTTTGGTGATGTTTTCAGTTCTATCAGAATATTATGATAGCATGTTTCAAAATATCACTAGACATATCACTTGAAAATTATACATCAGCTCCCTTTACATGGTTATTTTTAACCCAGACAATGTCACTAACTTTGCTTACAGCATAACTTTAGACTTCGTATTTAACGCAAGTATTAGGAATAAAACAGAAGTGGTTGGGATTGTGACTACAGACACCAGCCTCCCTGCTGAAACCCCAGTACCATTTGTGCACATACCACAAGGTAGCAGATGCATATACTTTCCTTTATACATTCAGGTCTCCTCAGTCTTTGCTTTAGCAAGTGTTCCTAGTAATGTGTTTAGCTAAGGCTCCTCTTGTGAGTGTTGTAGCACAAGAGGATAGGAAAATGAAGAAAGATAAAATATGCTAGAGAATTGACCATAAAGTGAAGATGAAGGCATCCTCTAGTGGTCACATATCAACTCTATTTTGTGCAGTTGGGCTCTGGTGCATAAAATTCATACTGCCATATAAAGCCTAAGCAAATGCAAAGACAAAGCAGTTATGAATTCTATCCTGGAAGTTGGAACAAGTGAAAGCAGATGTTAAGGATGGGCAAAGATCATTGGTTTCTGAAAACAATGGACGTAGCCCATTGCAGAACATACATGAAGTCTGAATGTCCCATTTCAGTATGGGACCTTGCTTTCCATAGACAGAGCTATGTAGGCATGATTTGGCACTGAAAATAGCTTTATGGATGATACTAGACTACTTGTAAAATATTCTTTCACTTTCTACAGAGGCACTATGTCAGAAACTCATATTCTAAAAGATGGTGTTTTTTCAGCAGTACTGATGGCAAGTGTTTGTCTGCTCCATTGAATATACCATTTCAAATATATTTAAATTTAAAAGTAGACATGAATTTAAACACAAAACGGTCACATTCAATAATCTATAATCAGAACAAATCTGCCACTGATTACCAAGTGTGTGGAAAGTAATTCAAGGACAGAAAAAGCAGAAATTTCTGCTATTTGCAGATTTATTTATTTAGGACTTAATCATTTGGTATTGCTTTTCAAACAAAATGTTTACAAATGAGTTGGTGGATTAGTTTTCTGTATTTGAAGCAAAATCACAAATGTCACCCTTTTCCTCCCTTCTCCAGAAGGTGGAGGGAGTACCATCTCAGAGAAGTATGTGGCATCTCTGTGAGCTTCAAGGGCGTTGTTTGATATTTGACATCAAGCAGAAGTCTGACAAGGAGCTGGTAGAAAATTAAGTTTGACAGCTCAGAAGTGTAAACTGAGACAGAATGAGGGCTCACCGAGTATGTAATGTCAGTCGCTCATCATTTTTGCTTCTGAAGGTGACATCATCATTCATGATGGCATCCAAATCTGATCTATGAAATGAATTATTAATGATTTTTAAGAGAAAAATAAATCTAGGGGCTAAATGTTGAATATGTAACCTACCGATGAAGCAGGAATCTCAAACAAAACAGATATTCCTTTGTGTTGACAGTGTTACTCTTGATGAATGGAGATAGCAGAGGTTCAAGAGATCTACAGGGCAGTACTCAGTTTGTGTGTGCATATTACTTTGGCACAGATGTCTTTACCACAGAAAAACTATGTGGGTTTTTCCTAGGCTTTATGTACTTGCAGACAAACTTTTCCAAATGCATGTCTCATTTTGAACTGCTAATCACACTACAGGCAACACACCTGCAAAATGGTTTTGAAAAAAAAATAAGAGTCGTCAATTCCAGAAACAGAATAGTTCCTGATCATGTAAACTATTGTGGAGTTTCAGTTCAGTGCTGGCAAACTTTCTTTTTCTTTCTTTTCTTGGTTCCAGAGACAGTTTAAAAGGCCCTTGGATTCCTGTTTCCCTTCTGGAAGTTTTCACAGTTCATTCTTAATGTCATTTAGAACTTACAGGGCTGGAATTTGGCCACTGAAATAATGACGTTAAAAATAGTCCTGCAAAAAAACATTAACACAACCCTGTAGGTGATTACTAATATGTATAAATATGTGATAAGAATGGCTGAAGTACCTTTAATCTGTGCTTCAATTAGCTGCAAGGTGGTCAGACTGTTTAGTGTATCCCAGGGCATAGCAGTCAGACCTGAAGTTGAAGTGAGGGTGGTCAGTTACAAGGGCAACTGAAAGTATTACTTCACCTTTGCAACTCTTTGGGGAAGAGCTAACAATTAATTTTTAAATTTTTGCTTAGTCATCGTTGAACAAGTAACTACTATTTTTAAACTGGTATTAAATGCTTTAATTAATCCATTTAAAACCCTGCCAGTATGGAAGTTTTTGCGTAACTTGAGTAAATATTGGAAAATATGCAAAACTGAGTAATGATGAGATTAAGAAATAAATATAGGGGTAAATTCATAGCAAGCACAAATTCATATCAGAGGCTCAGGATGGAAGATAGTATAGTAGTTTATACTTGTAGTTTCACAGACAGTTTTCAGTGGCTGAGCTGACTCTAAATGATTGCAGCCCCATCCTAACCGCTCACCCTGCTGACTGGGCACTTCATGCTTCAGTTGTGGAGCTGGTTCCACAGCTGCACTGCAGCAGTTCCCACCACACAGAATAGAATAGTTCAGCTGGAAGGGACTTTCGAAGATCATATAGTCCTCCTCCAATAAGAGGACAAAATTTCATGCTCAGTTTCTGTCGTCCCCATAAATAAAAGTCCTAATTCAGGCCACAGAATATGCTTGGCTTGTTAACATTAGATACAGAAGTCAGATGAATACAAATTGAAATACTTGCAAGATGTAGGTGAACTCTTACAGTTATGTGAAACTAGCTGTGGCTGGTATCTTTTCTGATGTGTGAATGTGTGCACAGTACGTATGCATTCTGCAAAACTGATTTTTAGCCTGTGTCTGTATCCTTCCAAATATATGCTTCTGGTTTTCAGAATGCCATTTCTACTCTGCTTTATTCTTTCTATTTCAGAATTTAGTTTGTATGTAACTTTTGTAACTTCCTGATAAAGTTGGATGTGGTTAGTAACTCTTAGAAGCAGTTACTTTCACTTTTTTTTTTTTTTCCCTTTTAAATTAACATCAGTGATGTTATTGTCAGGAGTCTGTGTCCTGTGGTGAAAGACTTAAAACTTCATACTCCAAATCTGCACCCTCTTTAAAACAAACAAAACCTGTAGTGGACTAAATGGATGTGTCCTTTTGGAGCCTGGCTTTATTCACGAGTTGTTTTTTTCTTATCTATCAAAACTTCATTTTTTCTGTCTGGCATTTCTATAAGTTTAAAAGAATGTATTACTGATGAGTTAGAATGAGTTTGTTTCAGAATTTACACTTGCATCATGCTTGAGAATCCATACTTCTCCAACCATACTATAATCTTCAGTACCGTCATTAGAAATGAAAAAGTTGAAGAAATAATTTTTTTCATAAATGGTTTCATATATTAGCTTGTCAACACTATGTAAAAACTTTCAGAAAAGGTTCTTGTTGCTTTAAGTATATTGCATAATCCTAAAAATGTGTGTTGCTGTTTTGACGCTATCCATGTTTCATGGGAGAATCTGGAGGATAAATACTTTGATCTCTCAGTTTTTTAATCCTTGAGAGGTTCTGTGTTTGCCTTTCTGGTATTCCAAATGTTATGCACAAAGTGGATTACAGGGCATTACAAAAAGTGGCTGGGGAGTTTCACAGTAGGCAGTTGGATGAGGCTTACTCATTTGAAAAACTGTTGTTGGAAAAGGCAAAAATATTCCTTGCTCTTGTGACATAAATCCCCCTATTCTTTCTGTGTATCTAAGATCAGTTATATATTTTTGTTGTATATATTTTTTTTCTGTTAGAATCCTGAGTGTTACAAAAGCTCAAACACAAATTTTTTTGGACAATTGAAAGTAAACAGGCTACTGGAATAATTACCTAAATCATAAAAACAAAACCTGACACTTGGTAAATTAATCTGAAAATCAGACCAAAATTCTACACCATGTACAAGCTCTCATGGTAGGAAAAAAAAAAAAAAGTTATTTGAGTACTTAACCTGTTCCCCTAATTATTCTACTCTGCATTATGATACACACACAGTAGCTAAACCATCACCATATTAAGCATATTTTTCTAACATGGCATAATGCTGAGCCAAATGATTAATGTACAAAGAGAGGTTGCTTCATTTTACATTGCCAGCTCTTATGAGACAAATGAACTCTGCTTTAAGTGTACTTTGTTTCCAGTTCTACTTGTTAATGAATAATAATGAGCAGTTTTATGGAAATGAGCAGGAAATGCATACATAATAATTACACACGAAGGTGGTGAGATGGATATTTCTGAGCAAGAATGGATCTAGAAAATGTATGTGGGAAAATGTTATGAAATACATGTTATTTTGTCTTAGCCTGTTTCTGGAAAGACTGCTTTATACAGATGTTTTTGTTTAGCTGATGTATTCTAAGCATCTGGTTTGTAGTCATTGACCAGATTGCTGGCACCAAGAAGTTTGCTTGGCATCACTGCAGTGGCAGGAACTAAATGGATTAAATGACCACTTGAGAATTTCCTGATTATGGTAGGATCTCACACACAACTTTTTCCCCCTTTGTTTAGAACACTCCCTGATTACACTACCTTGGACTGATCTTTACCCTGAATTTACTTTAATATCTATAGGATTTCAACTGTGTGCCACTGACATCTTAGTGCCACATAATACTGTACTGTAACTGTTTATTGCAAACCTTTTTTGTGATTCATAACGAAAAATAAAACAGATTTTTTCCAGGCAAAATCCTTATTGCATGAATTTAGTTTCATCTGTTTAAGACAGGCCTCCCTAAAAATGAACTGCTAACAGGAATTAGATTTATTTGATTAGATATTAGATTTTTTAGCCTAGTAATCTGATGAATCCTAATCAGAAAGTTGATAGGTAATAAACCTATAATCACTACAGTCACCTGTAATTCCATTTACACAAAACTATAACTCATTTCTCTTAAATCTGTCAATGAGGGAACTAGGATAATAGATATGACATTTTATGTAGTCTGCTCACAAGAGATGAACTTATTCCTTCCTCATTATAAGAAAGCTCACTTACAGCCCAAAAATATGAATAGATTTGTGCTTTAACATGCTGCTGTGAATAGTCCCATAATCAGTGTAACTTTGGCATGGATGAAGGGAAATAAGAGCAAGGGGGATGAAAGCAGGGGAGGGGATCTATCCTCTCTACAAGCAGGCATAACATTTGTGAATCTTCTCTTTAATGTACTACATGTAAAGTAGAGAAAAATATGTACTTCTGCTTGCTCTGGATTGACTGCAGACTTTTTATTTGTTTTGTAATTAGTTGTAACTAATGGTTTGAAGTTTTGCCCTGCTTGCCATTTATTTATAATGTGTAGTGTATATCCTGCACATGAATACTATGGGGTATTCCTGATTTCAGAATACATCCTACCTTTAATTTCATCCTAAACTCATGTTTAATATCATGTTTAATAGCTCCCAGGAGAATGCTTCTAACAGTGAGGGGCTTAGAACAGCGCTAGAGTTTCTTTTTTTCTGTACTTTGAATTTATATCTGAATATTCCTGGGAAATAGTTAAAAACAACAGGGATCATCACCCATGCAGTGTTAACAGTGACCATGTGCCTCCTTCATCCAGCAATCCATGCCTGAGCTATGTGGCCAGGAAAATTATGAATTCAGAATAAAAAAATTCTTGTATATGTCTAAGCCTTGAGCTGTCCTTTGGAAACAATTACAACTGATTTGCTACAGCTCTGTTTAGCGGATGAGAGAAAAACATTTAAAAGAAAGTATTTTGAATCATTAGGAAAGACTGTTTATGTGATCTCATGTTTTTTTACGTTTACTGGCAAAAAAAAAAAAAAAATCTAACTAGAAACCTCTCTCTAGTTAATGTTAGATCTTCATAGACACTGCTGACTTCTTACTCTTTGTAACCTCTCACATATAAACAAATGAGGGAATAAAAGTGGAGACAGGAGATAATTATAGAAACTGATTCCTTTATCCTTAACCCGGCAGGTTCAAGACAAGTGCTTAAGCTCATTTGATCAAAAACTTGACAGGATCATAAATCATAAGTGCTATATTCATTTGAACAGATCTCTTCAGGTTTAAAAAGAGAGGGAGAGAGAGAACTTTCAAAGCCTTTATACTTTTGAGATGTTAGTTTCATGAGTGCTTCCTGGTGCTCATGCATGCTTCCTCCTTTAACAGAGCCACTGGAAAAGACATTGCACCATGAGAGAAGGGTAGCCTGTGGAGCCCCTTTCCACCCTGAATGCTGCAGCTCAGCAGGCTGGCAGTAGAGACAAGGCTGTTTGCCCTGTGACCTGTTTGTTCTGGAACTTTGTTTCTCCAAAGTTCTTACCCAGGTCCTCCTTATAAATGCAGTGACTGCTGAGATTGTCATTTTGAAAATTGCGTTATGATAATGATGCATTTGTGATTCAGCTACTTCAAATTACTATGGAGGTCTTTGTACCAGGTCAGTCTCATAATCTACTTCTACAAAATACTTTTCTAAAAGATTTTTATCAGTAAGTTATTTTAGCTCCTGCTTAGGATTTTCGTGAGATGTCAGATAACCTACAAATGCACTTCCATCTGATTTTTGGATTTTCTTTTCATGGTGTAGAAAGCAGAAAAACTCATGTCTGTGTTTAACAACATTTACCTCCCCCCCCCTTTTTTTTTGTGCAATACATATTTCAGTTGTAGATTTTCTCATTTGGACATCGTATCAAAATATCCTTCCGTGATCACAGCTGAACACCTTTTCATTCAGCTTCTACAGACAGCATGTGATAGTTAGAACACAGCTGTGGGAAAATTCCCTTACATTAATATATTGTAAGATGGCAGAGTAGCAGCATTAAAATATTTAGCACTGGATTAGCCACATCTATTCTACCCTATACCAATATCATATTTTCTGCAATAGTGAAAAATAAATCACTGTACTATATTTCTCTGGTCTTGCAAGTCTCTGCAAAATAATCAAAATTAGTAGAGACAATAACACATGTATTATAAATTAAATTCTGTGGATTTTTTTGTTTGTTTTTGGTTGCTTGCTTTTTTTTTTTTAAAGTAAAACAGTACCCCCTTTCCATTTACAAAGTTGGTAACAGTACTGGAGCATGAATTTAATCAGGCCTTTAACCTTTACAGCTCTGCATATTTTTAACTATCATTAGACATTTGTATTTCATAATCATTCACTCTCCTGCCCATTATTTTTGGTGGATTTCAAATATTTTTAAAAATTGAAAGTTGTTTTTATTATTTCTTTTCTTTAAAAAAAAAAAAAGTCTTAAAAGCATTAACCAATGTCACAGAGCACCTAACAGTGCATCAAGCTGTGAATGTACAGCATTTTAACTGTCTATGATTTTACTTCCTTGAATTCTGTAACAACTGAGGCTAAATCAGAATACTTTCCAATTGACTTATTCAAATTCTGGTTTTCTGAATAATTGACAGTCTATTTAACCTGACACTAGCTTTATTTCAGCAGTAATGTATAGCTTATTGCTTCAACCAAAATAATTATTTCCCTGGGTTTCAAAGTGTGTACCAGAAGCTTTTCAAAGCTGATGTGCTTGCTGCCATTCACCCAGGGAGTTTGTTTTTCACTCCAAGCACGAAATTAGTCATTAGGGTTTCAGTGAAGAGGAAGCTTGGAAAGATCAAACAGTGAGTCAAGGAGATGTGTGCAGGGGGTTAGGAGACAGAGTCATACTTTAGAAATTCCGTCTCCCAGTATAGGACAGTAAAACAGAAGCAACTTAAAATGTGTTTGGTTTTAATTGTTATTTTCAGTTTTAAACTGAGCACGAATTTTGTAAATAGTACTTGGTGACTGATTAAGAACCGGGAGAAAGAAATGGATGTGTTCAAATTGAAAGTAAGACCTTTCCACTGCTGTTGGATTCTTTTGAGTGCGCTCATATGCTACCAAACTATAGAATTCTACATTCTTAAAACTCATAGCATTTTATCATGGAAGGACATATTTACACCATAAATAAAATTACAGGTATCCTTTTAAATTTATCTGAGAGCATAAAGGGGTCTTCATTTGCAATAAAATATTCTGAGAATGTTTAATAGTACTGTTTAGATGAGATTCTAAAACCCTTTCGGATTATTCAACTTCTATTTAAATTATGTAGTAGCTGATGAGGCTGCTGTCGGAATCAGATTTTTCTCTGCTTACTGATGCCAGACAGCTCTCCTCAGCATGGTGTCTTCAAGCACTCACTTATTTAATGATTCATTGTTCCAGTCAAGAACAGGGAACCCTATCCCCCCCTAAATAATTACCATGCATCCTTTTTAAAATTAATGCACTTGGGATCTAAAAATTGAAGCAATAAATTGCATATTGTAGATTCACTCCTCTCCATTGTTTCTACTTGTGCCTCTTGCTGTTGTAATGTTGAGGTCACAAATGATGTAATCTAAGGGACCTAAGGGTGCCAGCAGGCCCTCCAGCCCCTGTTGTTACAGAGAGAACTTGGTATTTTGTTAGGAACCTGAACTGCTTTTGGAACAGGCTAGATAGCTCTCGATCTGCAATGAACTAAGCTTTAACTCGTGAGGAAAGCCATGTATTATTCTAATTTAGCAAGAAAAAACATAACTGACTGAACACATTATAAAAAAAAAAAAAAAGAGAGGGGGGAAGGTAGTGGAGAGTTGGGAGTAGAGCTACGAGTTCAGGCTGGGTAAGATTTATAGAATCTATCCCCTAAATATATATGAATTGTAGATTTACAGGAGCTCTGCCAGGGCCACAAGTGCACCAACACTTGCACGGCTGTGCCAGACTTGCTGGCTCCCTCTGACCTGGTTTCTTTCCCTTATGGAGTGATGGAAAAGATGAGCTGTGTAAAAATGAAAAAAGTAAAATAAAAAGTGGAGGCTTCCTTAAGATACTCTATCCTCAATGTACAATTGTCCAGAGGTCTTTTTTCTTTTTTCTTCTCCCCAAGTATCTATCTTGGGGAAGTCTCAGGAAAATAAAGTCCCCGGGAAGTAGATTTCCATTTAAAGTTTCCCAATATAGAGGAAAGCATATGCTCATTGAAATGCGTCAGTGCCACCACTGAAAATCAGTAATGCATTGCAGCAGGTGCTGCAGGCTATGATAGTTTCAATATATTTGAACAGTCAGCTTCTGCCGTTTCGGAAGGGAACTCTGAATTATGGATGGGAACAAACTATGCTTTCTGATGGCAACATTTCAATAAAAGAATAAATATCATTCTTCAGAAACAGAAGCCTTTCTACAAAGTATTCTGATGAGATATTAGAAGATGCAAATTTGGATAATCTAGAGATAATTTATAACAAACTAAGTGTGTTCCATTGTTTTTCGTATGTCAAAAATGCACGTCAGCATAAATTTTCAGTTAAGAAGACTTTATCTCGCAACTCGATCTGCAGAATTTAAAATGGTCACAAGCCGGTGGCCAATGCTAGGAAGTAATTCATAGCAGTCAGAATGGATTTGTACCACTCTTTAGCTGTGGGATAAGTTCCGTTAAAATAAAAGCTGCTTTTATTCTTGCAAGTGGGCTTCAGTGTTTCCTAAAATAAACTCCGAAGGATGAGGGTAAGGAAAATCCTTTAGAGAATCGGTAATTCTGATCTACCTCAAGTCACTTCCATTTTCTTCCTGAAACACATGCACTGAATGGTGTTACATGTGAATCTTCTAACTTCAGCATTCCAGTGCAAGGCACCTGGGATGGAGAATAGCACCAGCCCTTTATTAACTGTACTCATAGCTCTGAGGCTCTGTAATATTTTAGAAAAAGGCATTTGATTTATAGCTGGAGAACAGCAAGAATTGAAGATAAAAAACAGCGCTTTACAGTTTTACAAGGAATAACACCTATAGAAGGATTTTCTTCCCAGACATTGCTAAATTATGTTAAATTTAAAATTAGTTAAGGAAAAAATGAAAGACAAAGACTGAATTGTGAGAATTTCTTTCAAAGGCTTTTTGACCAAGTCTCCCATAATGAGGCATAAGTTGGAAATGGAAAAAAAATATATATATGATTGGAAAAGAACAACTAAAAATTGTCCCATGAATTGAAATAAGCTCTAGAAATAAGGAAGATATCACAAAGATTTAAACAGCTACTGAATTTGTTTCAGCAACTGTTACCTTCAGCATGCTGAAATGAGCCCTATT
Organism: Anas acuta; assembly: GCF_963932015.1. Classification (NCBI taxonomy): domain Eukaryota; kingdom Metazoa; phylum Chordata; class Aves; order Anseriformes; family Anatidae; genus Anas; species Anas acuta. The sequence continues at coordinate 17,934,701 of NC_088991.1, forward strand.
TTTCGTGATAGCAAGTGATGCATTTGATGTATATTAATTATCAGTCTATTTTAAAGATATTTTGGAGAAAACGTTACTGCACATAAAAAGATTAAGTAGGAAAAGCTTTGATTTTCAGTGAGGATAGTGATTTTGATCACTAAGACGAAGATGGCTTGGTATGACTTGGTATGACACATTGAAATAGATACTTATACCTGTAATGTGCAATCATTGCTCTGGGAGTTCATCCCCTGAAATCAGGGGACTTGGATAATTTCTCTCCCACAATTCTGAGAGATTTGACCTATGTAATTACTGATCCCACGTCAATTTTGAGTACGAACAACAGAAGGATGTCTACTTAGTGCATTTAAGTCTTGGTCTGACTTTAGTGCATAAAGTACATAGATGAGAGACAAGATAAAATTGATAGGTTAAAATAAAAGTTATCCAGTTGGCTTTATCTCTGATAAGAAAAATAGTTTCTAAAGCAAATACAATGCAATAGATCTCATCTATATGATCTTCAGAAATATCTCTGGATTTTGGGTGGAAAAAGATTAATTAAATTGAAGAATGGGAAGCTTATACAATTTAAGTCAGAATATATGGTAGACAGCTATGGCTTGCATTAAAGACAGAGTCTTGAACTGGAAGCTTACTCCTCTGAGATCAGTTATATGTAATATTTTATTGACTAGCTTGGGATGGGTCAAATGAAAATGTGGAAAGTAAACTTCATAAAGACATGATGTTGTGAAGGACAAATACAGAGACAACGTGGAATATAAGTAAGAACTATTAGAATAAATTTAACAACATTAAATGTGGAGTCCTCAGTTCCATACTTACATCATAAGATCACCACTGAATATTCTGGGTCACCATAAATTTTAAGCTATCAACATTTTTCTTTGCTAAAATGTGTAATTATCTACAAATGAATTAAATCAAGACTATTTTATGCAGCTTGAATATTGAAATTTCTACTACTCTCCTTGTTCCTCATTGTAACTCAATATTGGTCTCTCGATTATCATTTTCATTAGCAGCAACTGCTGAGAAAAATGAGGGTGAAAAATTACAGAATTCCTTGTTGCATGAGTGGCAATACTGCTACTGAGTTAGCAGGCAGGTGCTGGCTCTGCTGCTACAGGAGAGACCTTCAAGCCATTCTGATTGAAAAGTGAAGGTTTATAATAATAAATTGTCAGTGTAAGTACCAGCTGGAGTTCAAACATCTGGTGCCAGAATAGTTTCCTTTATTTTCAATTCAATGTTTAACAGAGATTAGATGGCATGAGTTGAAGTTTCCTTTTAAGTGGTAACCTTTTATAATGAGACTCACTCACTCGCACGCACTTTTCATTTAGAATATTGGTTCCGGGCTACTCTGTACCAGAGCAGGGCAAACTGAAAGATGGTATCCAGTGCAGACAGAAACTCACTGAGTTTGATTTCATGGCTTTTATTTTTCTCTTGGTTTGACAGTTTTGGATTCACAAAATTGTATCTATACATCTTAAAGTACAAGGAATTTGATCCATGTGGGTAGGGTGTGCAGCCATAATACATTGCCGAAAGTCAATCAGATGACACAAAGCTAGATGCAAGCCATGTATTTACCAAATCAAGCATATTTACCCTTGGGACTCCCTTCTCTTGGCTATTGCACGATAATAGGTTTCTTCTCACAGGGGAGACAAAGGACATGAAGAAATGAATGATAAAGCATAAAGAGAGTCTTTCCTACCATAAGATGGGCTCACACTGAGCTTTTTTTTTTTGAATTGGCCGATCACAGTTTAATAATTAGCAGAAAATATTTGTTTCTGAAGGTTCTTTCTCCCTTGCAAAGCTGGCAGGCAAATGATGGAATATATCCCATTCCTCCCTCCACCCCCAAGCAAAAAGGAACGGGGGATAGCCATTGAGATATCTTGGGAGAATTAGGCTCATAACAGTATACTAATAATAAAAGGACTGTAACAAACAGTGAAGTTGGTTCAAGAAGTACTGCCAGATTCACATCTCAATTGTATACAAGAAATGAGAAAAAGCATTATTTTCACATTACTGTCATTTGTTTGAGTAGTCTTGATGCATTTTATTTTGACCTATTTTTGATATGCTTTCTATATTAGAGTGCTGATACTGAATATTTGTATTCATGGTTTGTCTGTATGACTAATTGAAGAAATTTGTAATCTTCTCGTCTCGTGTTGGCATTACATTACATTGTTTTGTATTAAATATGCTGCCTCTTTTAATCTGTGGTTTACAGATGCTTATTTCTTTTCACATTCATGGTAGTATTATCCTATTAAGGGTATTTGTGATTTATTATTGTCTTTGTAAAGGCCATCTCACAACAATATGCAATGTCACGTTTGGCTGCAAAAATGAATTTGTTTTACAAATATGAAACATGTTTATGGACTACATTGCTAGCTCTTCAAAATGCCCATCAATGAGGCAATTATTTTAGATTTTTCTTCTAGCTAGATGGTGAATTCATGGTAACAAATGTAATGACTGTGTCTATACTTGCCTGTAGGGCTTGAACTCCTGGAACTTATGTTACTGTCATAGTTGGGGGCAGTGCTGGTGAGCAAGCTCCAAGACTACCACCTGCAATGCAAAAGTCACTTGGACTTGGCCTGACCCAAGAGTAAATTGAATTTCACTTAAGAAGCCCACACAGCTGCCTGTTCAGTCTGGGACACAGATGGTCATGATGAGGAACGGGCACTGAATGCACTTTCTAACTCACCTACCACCTGAGGGAGCCTTACTGCTGGCTCTTTTTTAGCAAGAGTCAAGCAAGTTGAAAACAAGAGATTTTTAAATGCAAAGTTTAAAACCATAATTTCTCTTCCACCCACCCAGCAGAAAATGGGGGCAGCTGGCTGAATCCTGTGGTGAAATGGGTCAGAGGAGCAGTGTGAGTACAGTGGTGGTGGTGTACCCAGCTGGTAGGCAACTGTTACGGTAACTGCCCCTTCCCAGTGCAGACTGGTGCCTGGCCACGTGAGCACTATTTCTTCTCCTCTCCAAAAGGGAGTAAAAAGTAGCACAAAGTAGGGACCTAAGAGTTAAGAATTCCTGTTTGAGAAACTGGAGGAATTTTCCTTGCTTGCTTTAGGGATACTGAGCCATCTTGTAAGTGGTGTGGCTGTCATGAAGGTTCAGATCCAATACGGAGCTGACAATTAGGCTAACATGGCATTGAAATCAAGGTAGAGTCTCAGTTCTCCACTTAACTGTTTCTGTTAGAAGTTTTCTGTATTTCTCCAACTTCACTGAAAAAAGGCCCACAAAAAGCTGAAACTAAGATTTTTATGAGGGTTGGTCCAGAGGAAATGTATAATTGTTTATAAGTTGGATATTCTCAGGCCTTAACATTATTGACTATTGCTAAATTCATCAAAGATGACAGAACACTGGAATATAATCATTATATTCAGGAATGGAAAAATAATTAAGAACATAGGTAAGTCCTTTTTCTGATTTTCTTTAGAAGTGTCTGGTGAGATATAAGAACCTGGGCTCTTCTGGATGCTTGCAGAAACTATTCCTACCCATGTTGCACCACCACCTCACCGAACAGGACCACAACTCAACTGCTCCTTCAGAGCTATGGCAAAGAAGCAAGTGAAATACTTTGCATGTCGTACACAGCATGCTCAGGAGGAAGCTGTGGCTAGTTTTCATCTACAAAAAAATGAAGCTTGCAGGGAATATGAAAGATCCATCAAAACACACAGGCTCCAAACGTGCAGCCTGGCCATACAAAGGCATTGGAAGGTGAGCCCAGAGCCTGAGGCCAACCTGCACATACCAAGGCAGAAGCAACCCTGCCTGGTGCTATTTCCAGGGTGCAGAGCCCTGCCAGGATGGAAGCCCATCACAATTCAGACATCTTCCCCCTTACTTACCCAAAACAGCTCCTTCTGAACCCAAAGCTTACAGCTAGGGACCAACCCTGGAAGTAACAATGCTAAGAGTGGGTTGCAGCCCCAGGCTCTGGCATTCAGTGCTGATGCCAAGCTTCTACACGAAGCCCCCTAAGCATTGATTCATTGCACAAAAAGCTGAAAGTGATGGGATTTTCTGAGAAAAATCTCCAGGGTGATAAAAAGAGCCTTGTTGCAAGGTATTGGTCTGTTATGAATGCATTTCTGTGAGCTCTTTGTACGTTAAACATCCTTTTGGGTCTTTTCCCAAAGGTATGTTAAATGACAGGTCAGCATCTCCTGCCCTATCCAACACAGTTTCACCTGCCACCTTCTTTTTAGTAAGATTCAGTTTTGTCTTCATGAAGTGCAGCAGTCCAACCACACCATTCTGTTTATAGAGGTATTTTGATCTTTTGCCCTGTTCTTTTTCCACAGTAGGGGAAATGGTCTTTAATGCACAAGTTGACCTTTGAATGTCAGGTCCACATTACCAACAGTTAAAATTGCAATTAATATTTGTTAGGGCTAATAGCTAGCACGCATAATGAAGGACCAATCAGCTTACATTCCTCTTCCTTTTTTGCTTTTTAGTAATAATCAGGTGAGACTATGCTTGATGTTTGAATAGCATCAATTAAATTCACGACTTGTAAGCTTGTGTTCTTTTTGGTTGCAAGAGGGGAACATGCATCTTGAAGTTCTGGATGGAGGTGGACTTGCCAGCTTCTTTCAGGGTCCGGTTTACCAAACTGACTATAATGTCATCGTTGGCTTTCTGGCCGTCACCCAGGTCCTTGAGGATGTTCAGCGTATACCTGAGCACAGGCAGAAAGTACAAAATGAGGCTCAGAGCCTGGGCTAAGACCCAGCAAGCACACAGCCTAGATGCAATGCAAGCCCATGGCAGCATAGAAACTGTTCATGTAGTCTCAGCTCTGCTTTGGTTTAAGCTGCTTTAGCAAAAAGGAAGAACCATCTATCTTATCTGATTTCTCCTAAAGCATTTAGTCTTTCTAGCCTTCCCAGTCCTTTAATAGCAGCTCACAAAATTGCCTGGGCTCAGGACGCTGTTAAACTGTTTGAGCATTGGCAATTTGGTTCAGAGGGGCAATGCATTAGCTAGGAATTGCAGATCAATTCATAAGTTAGCATCTTGCCTCTACCACCCTACGGAGAGCTGACACGCAGGGTACTTACTGAGCTAATCTGCGGATACTTACTTGCGTTGCCCTAGAATTCCGCAGAACAAGGCAACAAAAAGCAGTATCAACTTTATTACCTGCTATTGAGTTTCTCCTTCCCCCATTCCAGTTCTGAAAGGGGTTATGAGGCAGCCCTGGAATGCTTCTCTCACAATTTCTGATTAAATATCAGAGCAGATAGATGTAAATATAGTGGAATCTCAGTATATCAATTTGCAAAAATGGAGGGAGGGGGGGGGGGGAAGGCAGTTACCTGTGGGTGCCCCGTGTATCCCTGGGGAGGGTGTGGGGGAGAAGAGCTGCTGCTACACGGCCCGTCACCGCTGGAGGACACGGCCGTGTGTGGGGCCGTGCACACCCCGTGCACCGCCGACGCGGCTTCCCGCGGCTCGCTGCAGGGCGCTGCAGGGCTCTTCCCGCGCAGCACCGCGGCGCTGCTCCGAGCCGCGGAGCGCGGGAACGGCGCGCGCCGCTCCGCGCCTGCCGGCAAGCGGCGCTCGCGCCACTCCCGAGCCCATTGGCGGGCCCTGCCCGCGCGCCGTTCAGCCGAGCAGCCGCGGCCAGGGTGCGCCTCGCAGGGTTTAGTAATAAACCGAAAAAGTCGCCCGTGTGAGGAGCTGGGGGATGTTACAGAAGGCACAAATTAATTAGGAACCTTGGACAGTTATATTAGAGAACTGCGTAGTATTTGGGGATGATTTTTAAAAGAAAAGTGGAGGTCATTCGGGGGAGGGCAGAGTGAGCTTTACAGCCGGGAAAGCTTCAGGCGGTTAAAAGGGAACAGAGACAACGCGGGAGGGGGGCAAAATGCACGTTTTTTCAGGGAAAATCAGAGGTAATGCGGACAGAGAGAGACAGAATGAGCATTTCAAAGGGAAAAACTAAGAAAAATTAGAGTGAACATAGGTGACGTTTTGGGAGGGAAAAGCGGGGGTAATTTAGAGGGTACAAAATAAGCCTTTTGAGGAGGAGGGAAATATGAGGAAACTTGCAAGGAAAAGACGTCCTGGACCCCGGGGGGGAGGGGGGGGGGGGGGGGGGGGGGAGCACGACGTTCATACACTACAGGTAACACGGGATATTTTGTGGGGAAAATCCGATGTAAGGGATAAATGAACATCTTTACATGGAAAAGTTGAAGTAAATTAGAAGGGAAATTGTGACGTTTTCCAGTTGGAAGAGCTGACACAAAATAGCACAAACTGAGCATTTGAGGGGTTTGGGAATATGAGATAATTCGAAGGGGACAAGTATTTGGGGGGAAGAATATGAACTAATTTGGAGGGCACAGAATAAATATGTTCTGAGGGCAAAGCTAATGTAACTTAGTAGAGAGGTGAAATTTTGCATGGAAAACTTAATATAGAGATAGAAAGCAGTGGCGTTTTTTGGTTTTTTTTTTTTTTTTCAGGGAAAATCTGAGGTAATTTAGTAGGCAAAAATTGGCATTATTTTACAGGGAAAAGCTGAAGTCAGAGGGGACAAAGGTGGCATTTTTTGAGGAAAACGTTGAGGTAATTTGAAAAAAAAAGATTTTTTTTTTTTTTTAAAGGGAAAAGATAATGTAAATTAGGAGGGACAAAGGTGACATTTTTGGGAAGGAGAATCTCAGGTAACTTTGGCAAAAATGAGCATTTTTCTTAGGGAAAATGTGAAGTAAGTTAGAAGGGTCAATAGTAGCATTTTTTTGAGGAAAATGATGAGGTAATTTGTTGGCCAAAATGAGCATTTTTTTTTTTCAGGGAAAAGGTGAAGAAACATAGAAGGGTCAAAGGTGGCATTTAAAGGTGGCATTTTTTGAGGAAAACGTTGAGATAATTTGTGTGAAAAAAAAATAACTTTTTTTTTCTTTTTTTTTTTTTCTTTTTTCTTTTTTTTTCTTTCTTAGGGAAATCTGAATTAACAGAGGTGGAATTTTTTGAGGAAAATGTTGAGGTAATTTGTGTGAAAGAGATGGCATTTTTTTAGGGAAAAACAAGTTTGTTAGAAGGGACTAAGGTGGCATTTTTTTGAAGGGAAATCTGAGCTAAATTGGGCAAAAATGAACTTTTTTTGTTTTTTAGGGAAAAGCTGAAGTAAGTTAGAATGGTCAGGGGTGGCATTATTTCAGGAAAATGTTCAGGTAATTTTTGGGCAAAAATAAGCATTTTTTCCAGGGAGAAATGGAAGTAAGTTAGGAGGAACAAAGGTGGCATTTTTTTTTTCTGAAGGGAAGTCTGAGGTAACTTGGGCAAAAATCAACTTTTTTTTTTATGGAAAAGCTGAAGTAAGGTAGAAGGGTCAAAGGTGGCATTTTTTTTCAGGAAAATGTTGAGGTAATTTGTAGGCAAAATGAGTATTTTTTGGGGGGAAAAGCTAAAGAAAATTTGAAGGGTCAAATATAGTATTTCTGAGGAAACAAGGTAAAAAAGAGCTTTTTTTTCTTTCTTTCTTTCTGGGATATATTGAGGTAAAAATGAGAGTTTTAGTGGAAAACTTGTGGGAACTTAGGTTGGAAAATCTGAGGTAATTTAGAGGGGACAAGATGAGCAAATTTGGAGGAAAAGGTAATTTACAGGGAAAAAATGAGCAACTATTGAGAGGAAATTTAAGTTGCAAATGTACACATTTGGGGGAAAAGCTGAAGTAGCATGGAGGGGAAAAGATGTTACAATTTGAAGGGAATTCTGGGGTAACTTGGTGTTCACAAAATGAGAAATTTTCTATGAAGCTGAAATAAATTTGAATGGACAAAGTAATATTGTTTTTGTGGGAAGAGCTGATGTAATCTAGGAGGCAAATATATAAAGGTAGAAGTAATGGATGAAAGGTGATAATTCAGGGCGGATTGGGAGATAAAAGAATTTTCAGTGTGATCAGATGATATTGGAGGGAAAAGATGAGAAAAGAGAAAAAGAGAGCAGCTATGGAAAGCAAATCAGAATTCTATCACATTTTGAGGAGAAAATGTGAGGTAGTATACAGTATATACCAGAAATTAGGGGAAAGTTGGAGGAAAATTAAGGAAAAAAAGCAACACATTGGGGGTAAGGGGAGTGGGAAGAAGCTGAGGAAACATCACAGAGAGAGGAACTACGAAACTATGAGAGGAACTAAATTTAGAACTTGAAGGAAAATGACGAAAAATCAGTGGTCATAAACTGACTAATCTTTGATGGAAAAACTTACCTAACTTATCTAACGTGACAAAGGTTTTACATATATATATATTTTAGAGGAAAGAAGAGGTAATCTGGAATGGAAAAAAAAAATTATGGCAGGTAACCTGACTAAACTCAGGGTATCAGAGGCAGTAAACAAAAACAATATAACTAATTTATAGGGGAGACTGACACAATACAGAAGGAAAAAAATAGTAACATTAGAAGAGGGAAACTTCAAGGTAATATATGCGAGAAAATAAAAAGGAAAATAAGAGGTAAATCCCTCAGTTAGACTCTGGGGACAGACAGAAAAGTTGGTGCTTACTTGTAATATGTGGATCGTGCTTCCTTTACAGCACCAGCCAGTGGTAAAGAAAGAAGCGAAGGCATCAACTGCAAGGCAAGAGTGGTGAAGAAGAGGTGCAGAGGAGCAAAGAGAAAGGCACACTGGGCAAATGGCTGTCCCGGTCGTCAGGTCTGCGGACATGTAAGAAAAGCATGGCCGGCACCTTTGGTGTCCTGGCCAGCTTTGCAAATTGGAGAGAAGGAGCTTCCGTTTGCCTTTGGGACCAGGGCTGCCCCATAACTCGGGGCCCAGCCAGTGCCCTAGTGTCCACTTTGTGGTCCAGGCAGGGGCTTGAGCCCCCTATAAGCAGGGATGCAGCCTGTCTGGCTGCTGCTTTGCCTGCCCAGCTCCGTTTGCCCAGGGTGCCCGCCTCTGAGCCCAGCTCCAGCACCAGCTGGACCTCTTCTACGTGTCCTTCAGGTGAGAAAAGCTGATTTGCACTGTTTTTGCTTGGGGTGTGTGTGTGTGGGTGGGGTGACATGTAAGGACGGGGTCTGGAGAGTGGCAGGGGGTGAGCTGGGGGCCAGGCGGTGCTGTGGGGAGCTCCCTCCAGGGACGGGGCTCCCCATGTCCTCCCAGCAGAGGGGTTGGTGTTTTGCCAGTCTAAGCGTGTTGTTCTTCCTTTGCAGTGGCAGCCGGTGGCGAAGAAAGAAGAGGCATCATGTGGAACTGTGAGGCAAGAGTGATGAAGAAAAGGTCTGAAATGGAAGGTGCTTCTACTCCTTTTTCAATATTGCGGTAGTTTGAAATGAAGTAGTCTGATTAAATAAATCCTGTAAATATGTAGTAAGTTTATAAGACTCTTTTGGCAGTACTTTGAATTTTTCCTGTATTCAAATTAGAAACCTTGACAGTAATGATGGTCCCAAATCAATTGAAATATGGCCTTTCATTGCCCTCCCTCCTCCCCCTCTCTGCCGCAAATGAATCACTTTTAAGGACAACTTCATGACAGTAATAATGAACTTTGCAGCTATATCCTTATGGTATATAGACTCATAACTACCTTCTACTGTAAAACTTTCATGTTGAAACAACACTACTGTCATATTACTTTTCAAGGGTTCATTTTATCTATAAAAATAATTTTATATTCCATCAAGTTTGCTCTTCAGGTTTTTGAACCCTACCATTCATAACATTTGCATCTTCCCTGTCAAGAAACTCCTCATGATGTAGTGTGGTTTTATATCCAACAAGATTTTAAATAAAGAAGTTATATTTTTCATGCATATTTTTTGTAAAAATTATGTTCTAGGTACACACAACTGAAACAAAATACATACAAATGTTAATTCACTTTCATTTTCAGGTGCAACTGTGCCATCAGCAACATGGTATCAATCATGTCTTACTGGGACTAGTCCAAGTATAGTGGTATTCTCATATATAGTTTAACTTAAAATACAAACAAAAACTCCTTTCTCATTTAGCATCATGAGCTGGTCTGCATGTTCCTACTTGTGTTCCTACTTTGCAAAGTTAAGGAGGTGGTCAAACACAGAATGAGTTTGTACCAAATGACAGCAGTTAATCAGGTTTACAGATAGAAATAAGATCTATTCCCATTCCAACTCATACTGGCCACCTCAGAGCCCTTGGGGTTGGGGTGGGGACAACACCAAGTATCATAGACATAATGTGGTGAAAACAGACAGCTCCAGAGCAGCATTGAAGGTGCTATGATTGTATTGACTTGATAAATCAAACTTTCCTTTGGGAAAAGAGAACATCTGTTGGTTAAAACTCCTCTCCCTGAGAATGTTGATGGGATTTTGTCTTGCAAAGCAAACAACATCCTTTGAACTTCAACCATCCCTTAGGTCTTTAAAATGGTGGTGAGCCACTATCCCTGGAGATCTTTAAAAGACATTTAGATGTAGAGCTTATTAGTGATATGGTTTAGTGGAGGACTTGTTAGTGTTAGGTCAGAGGTTGGACTAGGTGATCTTGGAGTCCCTTCCAACCTAGATGATTCTGTGATTCAACAGTTCCTAGGCCAACAGCATTCCAGCATGGACACAGCTGGTCTGATACTCATGCACCCAGGGTGGCAGGTTGAGTTTTTGTTGTGTTTTGGTGTTTATTTTAATTTTTACATGGATCAACCCTTTTATATTCACTTCATTCTTCTGCCCATCAAGCAGGCAAACATGGTCATGACCACCTTCAGTTTCACCTCCACTAGATCTGGAAGAGCATAGACTTGGGCACCAATTCTTCTTGCTATGGACACAGCATACCTATTTTCAATGGAAAGAGGAATGTGTTATTAAAAGTTGTAATTAATATTTGATAGGGTTAATAGCCAGCATGCATAATCAAGGACTCATCAGCTAACATTTACATTCCTTCTTCTGCTTGCTTTTTAGGAATAATCAAGTGAGTATTATCTTCTATCTTATTATTGGCAAAGGTAATAGATATAAAGCAAAGAGATTGAAATAAGCTAAGTCCAATCAAGAAATGTGCCACAAGGGTCTAGTCATTCTTGCTCTTTCCCAGAACAGAAAAGCAAACAGTGTAGCTCAGTATAAATCATTTAGAGCAAAGACTGTCCCCTAAGATTCAGTCTCAGTTTTCAGGAGGTGTCAGATACCAGAATACTAATACTGATTTATAATACAGAGCACTGTCGGATCTAGGTAAGTACATGCTGCTGAATAATAATCACACATGAGACTATGTGGTCTCGGGAGATTTTCTTCTGTTATCTTCAACAAAGCATGTTTAAAGAGATATGAAAGGCATGGTTTGGCCCTATCGTTAGAATTTCCTAAGTTGCTATTGCTTCACTTAACAGAAGTTTATGCTTTTCCTTTTAAGATTTCTTCTGTGTAGTGATAACATTTTCTATAGCATCTGTGGAAACTTATATTGTAACAGCATATTTAAACTACAAGAGTTACGTCCACTTCCACTGGCCTTTGTCCATGCCATCTGCAATTTATAAGCCTCTTCATCTTTACATATGTCTGCAGGTAATATACTTTTGTTACTTTTCTATGAAATTAAAAAATACAGACTTCTTAAAAATTCTGCCTGGGAGTTAACAGATCTGAAACAGTAGGAAGTGTGCAATTAGCTTTGTAGCTTACTATTAATATATAAGTAATAATTAATGGAATATCCAGTAATGTCCTCTTTCTTCGCATAGGTAAGTAGACATTAAAAGAAACTAAGCACTTTTTTTTTTTTTTTCCAAGGGAAGACTAACTCTAAAGATAATCAAGCAGAACAAATTTTGCATGTCTTCCATACTTCTCAGGATGTCATCTTACGCAAGATGGAGCTTTTTCAGCGGAAGATCAACATACATTGAAATATTAGCATTCTAAGAGGCAGTTTGTAACAGATGCTTTACAAAATCAAGTGTTTTGGCATGTTTCAGAATTGATCAAAAATACTGTTAGGTTTTCACTTAATCTGAAGTTTCAGCAGAGTGGGATGACAAACATTTCTTAGTAAAATTAGTTCAGTTCAACCACTGGCTCTGTTTTCTTTGTCATAAAGCAGTGAAGACCAGCAGATTTTTAATTAGCATTCAGGCTTAAATTTGGTCTGAATTACTGATCAGTGTTAGAACACTTTTGTCTATTTTGGTATATGACAGAGGGAATTCATAACTTGTCATCAGTTATCAGTTTCATTTGTTGTTTGGACTACTTGAGGACAACCATCTAATAAAAGCAGCCATGTACATGGAATAGATTGTCTGAAAATTTTGTTTTGAAATAGTGAAATAGTGTCTGTTTGAATAACACGACAAAACTGTGCTCTTAAAAAAACAAAAACAAAAACAAAAAAAAACACAGAAATTGTAATTTGCAGTTTCTAGGTCAATAGGCATATTCAAAGAATTCTACTTACTAATTTAGCAGTTATACGGCTTTCTTATTCTTCCAACAAAGTTTGAAATTCTTGCACAAAGTTAAATGTTCTATCTAACAGTTTTTATGAGGTTCTGTGCAACACCAATAAGACTTCAAACTGTTCAAGAATGAATCTTATGCCACCCCTTTTTGCAAAACTTGTTTGCAAATTTATAAGCTATACTATATAGAATCTTGCTACGGATTTAGTTTAGTGAAGCTTGTCAGTAGATACAGTCTATGGCTTTTATTTTTCACATGGACAAATCATTCATGGATGAATTCATATCTTGAAGCACAGTATAAAGAAGATTGAAGAGTCTGGAGGTCATTAACTATACTGTTGTCAGAATAAGACTTGGATAGTCTGATTTCAGGACAGTGGCCTGAAAAAAGAGCCCCAAGGAGGGGCAGTACTAGCAGTGTTGGCTTTCCTTTTGTCTCTCTTCAGAGGGAAGCATGAAAAGCTTTTCATGCTTATAAAAATCTCTATACTACAAACCTGGATTTCTTAAATTTCTTGGGATACTTGAAAATGTTATTGTGACCTTCATTTACCAATGGTTGTAGTGTATCAAAGCAAATGGCAATGTTATTATGTCATTATTTTTCCTCTGCAGTAGTATTCATACTGTAGGAGCCTGCACTCTGGAATTTGAGCTTCATTTTGTTTCATGGACAGCTTTGTCGCATTGTGACTTAGTTCCTTGGGGTTGTGTTGTTTCATTCATCGTATGCTGAAATAATTCTCTTCTGGCACTTAATATGCTGTGACATTTGAGCAGAATACAGTCGTACACTGAGGAACAACTGGGAATATCCTACTCAAAATAAATTGTTTTTAGCCTATCCTTCTGCGTATCCTTTAATTAGGAGGCTAATTGTCAATGTCTCACTATACTTTAAGTGCTCTTTAGCTACTCTTTTTTTTTTTTCTTTAGCAGAAACTTCAGGGGGGGGACTATTTTTCATGTTTAGAAAATATTTAGGCCTCCGAATATGTAAATTATTACCTTTGTACCTTTCATTTAAATAATGAGCTTCTATGGACTCAGTCTTCTTCAAATGTCAAATTGTCCTGATGTCGCACATCCTGAATAGATACGTATTTTGGTCTCTGAGATCTCATATTTTTCAGCTGAAGCACATGTAGGCAGTTAGCTCCCTGTTGACTAAACATCTAGGAGGCTCATGTTCAGTTGTTTACTCCAGCTGTGATGAACAGCTCTGAGCAGGATTTCTGTTTCATCAAACTCCACTTAAAGGAAAATCGGAGCACTGGGGGCTGGGGGCTCTCAGTTACTGCTCCTCTGCTATGAAACTCCCTGTTTTTCTGTCTCTCTGATGCATTGTTGGCTTATCCACTGCAAAGTGCCAGGTATTTTTCTTTGTGCAAGCATCTCCTTTGTTGCAGCTACCAGAAGACCAATGGGAGAGAAAGGAGGAGTAACCTGCAAGAAAAAGTAACATATTGTTGTTGGAGATGCAGGTGAGGCTATTTATCTCACAATAACATTTGTATACACATTGTCTAGGCAATACCAGAATGGCCAGGTTAAGATGAACAAACTTTCCTACTTGATTGTTCTAGAACAGTAGTAGGCAGGGTCTCTGAATTACATTGGAGCTAGGAGAATTTGTTCCACCAAATGTCAGAATATTTCAAAAATAGGTGTGATTATATAGATACTTTTAAAAATCATTTTGACTTAGTGACTTGCATTTGCTGATTGTAAAAGTACTTAGTTATTTGTCTTCCCCATATAATCAAAACAGATTATTTTATTTGTTTTTCTTATAATCTATTGGTGATATGTGAGTGCAGTAGTTGGATGCAAAGGTACATATCTTTAGAATAAGCAGTGTTTTCCATATAATTTTGAGTTAGCTTGCTTCAGGTAGGTAAGGAGTTGTGTTGTCATCTTGCCACCTTCATCCTCATTCAAGCTGATTTTTCTTACTTTCTTTCCACTTGGGTGGGAATACGTTAAATAGATTATTTATACAACCTGTCTATCCAGATACAAGCCTGAATATCTGTCTGTGTCTCCCACTGCACTAGTGATCATAGGTGCACTTAATAGCTCTGAAAATCTGGCCTAAGGAGTTCATTATAATGCCAGATCCCTTGAAGTACTCCTCAGGAAAGATAATTTATAGAAGGGCTTGAAAATATGTCATTTAAAACTAGTCTCCCACGGAGCAATATTAGCATTAGCTTTGAACACAATTGTGGTTTATTATACACATATCTGACAGTTCCTCTCTGAAAGAGTAGTTTGCCTATGAAGCTGCACTTTGGCATGTTCCTATTCCTAGGTACTCCTTCAAGTTTTTATATTCTTTGTTACTCTTTGTGTGCAGATTCAAAAAATGATCTTGGGGTTTATAATTTACAATAAAAATAAAGCCTTACACCATCTCAGAGCTCTTGACCACAATCTTTTCTACCACCCTGGTTATACGGGGGAACTAAAATGTGGAGAGAGAATTCATGAGAAATCTGTTGGGATTAAAATAACACTTGCAATGTGCAAATTTGTGCTCGAATGAAAAGCACATTCATTCAGGAAATCAATAGTTCACTTTCACTGTGTTAGTGCTTCAGCTGAGATGCTGGCTGACTGCTGGGTTCCTGCACCTTCTGTGGCAAGTTCCCTTATTAGAGAGCATTTGCATCTGGCAGTCTGTGCACCTTTGGAAGGTGTGTAGGAGGACTGGATCCCGGGAGTAAGTGTTAAGGAAATGACATCTGAGCTTTACTGCATTACAAGGGGGTAAAATCTAGTCTGGTCTCATGGACTGAGTAGTTGCATCCAAGTTAACTTGCTAATGGGCTTGGAAGTGTCCTGGGAAGTGTGATTCTCATGGTTCTCTGCACTTGCTGTGCTTTTTGATTCAAATTGTGAAGCAGTCTGACAGCATGAACTGTGGGTTTTTTGGATGGAACTAAACCAGATATTATCTAGAGTCAGCCGTGGTGCACTCCAATACAAAAGGACATTCACACATGGGTTGAATATATACTATATATTACTCAAAGTGTATATAATATATACATTATTAGTTTTAATGCATAATATAAAGGTATACTGTCTTAATATGAATTTCCAAACATCATTTGTAACAACAACAAAACTAACTTACTGCTGGTGTAACAGGTGTTATAGGGGAGACTATTTCTGGAAAATGCTAATCAGCTGTATTTTTCTGAAACAATCTTAGTGCTCATCAACTAATCAATTGGGGGAAAAAAAAAAAAAAGAACCTCCTGTTTTTCCCACTAAAAATCCCCCTTCTATTTATTTTATTTTTTCATTTTCCAGATACGGGAAACTGGACAAAATATCTGTATGCTCAGAGTAGTCAGATAAATAAATAGCATAGATGTGTTAATTCAAATCCCAGGTCACTTGCTTTGTTTGATCTGTTACTGATACAAGGAATACAATTTTGTGCTGTGGTTGTATTTACCTCTCCCAAGATATCTCCATTTGGCCAGGATCAACAAGAAATTATATTTATTTATTTATTTATTCTCCTAGATTATGTTTTCTTTGCCTTCTTAATATACATGTACTTATATGCTTCTCTCTTCTCCAACTGCCATGAAGTGTACTATCAATTAAGATCAGACAAGCAATTCCAAATAGTGCAAATAAACAGAAGAAACAATCAAATATAAAGAGCTCAGGGAAAACATTTAAGGAAAGTGAAGTTTTCCATGTTACCAACGGGAGAGGTAAAGCTTACAGCATAGACAGTAGAGAAGCTTTGCATTGTCAAAGATGTATATTTCTTTGCCCATAACCAGAGAAGAAGCCTGCTTAATACTATAATGGCTCAGCACAAGCACATAAATTACTTGCTGGTGAGAAAAAATGGGTTTTATTTTGATGAATTATTTTATTCTAAATAAAAGCAAATTCTTACATAGAAATATAATAAAAGATGATTTCACAACTGGGATATCTAACCTTTGGTATAGCACAGATGAACCTATTAATAAGTAGAGAAGTATTTATAGATGTGAACCCTAGTGCTTAGCCTTGTCATTCAGGGAAACAAAGAGGGAAAGATGATGAAACTGAAATGCAGAAGTAGAAGATGATTTTGAAGGGCTTTTTCTAGCTAATAAGTTAACCAAGTTGTACTAGTTCTTGAATTAGTTGGTACCAAGTAATTCATCAGTTTTAGGTATTTGTTTAATAGTAAAATGTTTACTTACAGTGACCAATTTTACATTATGGTTACTGCTTTATTATGGAACAGAGGAATGATTGGTTTTACCAATTTATTGGAAGACTACAGACAAATACTCTAGAGAAATGCTCAGGATGGCTCGTCCCGCAGTTTGCTGCTCCTAACCATGGCAGAATGACATATAGTTTAGGGGAGAGCTTGTGAACGTGACAGTAGTCCATCCCTCTCCCGCTCTACAGCATTTATGGTCATCAGATTAGAATGTAGGTATGTTCATCCTTGTCTGCTGTCCTCAGTATTCAGGCTGGATATCTGTTCCCTGGAGTTGGTGCTCATAGTTTCTTTGAAGTGTCAGCAAGAAGACAGACTTTTTTTTTCCCCCTTCTATATTCACTTTGTCAAGATCTGAAATTTAGAGTTAAATCCAATCTACGGGGCTTGGATGCAGGTAGAATATCTTTTTGCAAGGCATACAGGCTGTTTGGTTCCTGTCTTTCGAGTTAAATATGCAATGCCTATGAACAGCAACAAAACTAGCCTACAAAAAAAGATGAAACTGTTACTTGAAAATGATAGATTTGTGTAAGTGTGAGATGGAAGTGTTGTATTTTAATAAAAATATAAGTATGTAAAATTTTTGGTTCCAGATTGGGGCCAATGGAAACATGGCAATAGAACCCAGAACCTGATGTGACTGTACCAGATAGTTAATAATTAATAACAAATATCTTTGGGAAAAAACGTAATAAATCCTTTAAGTGAAAACTATCACTTCCCTTGTATTGAAAGAGGGGTGTTTTCACTGTACTGGTGGAAGGTTTTAATATGCAAAGAGTGAAGCAACCTCTTATAGAACCTGATGTTTCGTGACTCATCTGGAAGCTTTTATATTCAGGGAGATTTGGACAGTACAGGAATTATTCCTGCCTCATAGTTCAGGGACAACTGAGAAGCAAAGGAATCTAATTGATGAATTCAAAAGCTGGAATAGCTGTGGGGTCAGTCACTGTCAAACAGAATGAGAATTTTGCCAAAGAATGAGTTTCTTATGATCTAGGAGAATTAGTGAAAAGCGATAGACCTTAAGGTACCTTTCTCCTCCTATCAGTTTTAAAAAGATAGTTAATTTAGCATTCTTTTCTGATCCTGACAGCTCCACCAGAGGCATGTTCCACCACTGGCAGACTTCATAGGTGTTCAAACAGTATAACAATGAAGGCTGTAGAAACACATAATTAAATGGATATGGCTTGTAGCTA
This sequence comes from Anas acuta, assembly GCF_963932015.1. Lineage (NCBI taxonomy): Eukaryota > Metazoa > Chordata > Aves > Anseriformes > Anatidae > Anas > Anas acuta. The sequence continues at coordinate 17,952,667 of NC_088991.1, forward strand.
ACCTACACGCTTACAGAAAAGATCCTGTCTCAGCAAATCTGCTTCATGGCTAGGTTGTCCCTAGGCCAGGTGAGCTAGAACAAGCAACATTACATTTAATTTATCATGGCTTGCCCATGAAGTCTAATGTCTAGTGTTTTCGGCACCAGCTGATATTTGTCTGCTTCACTCTTGCTCCTGTAAGAAATAACCTCACCCAAGCTGCTGTGGCAGGCTGACACCTTGGGGGACCATGTAGCTACTGCTGAATGGAAATAAAGGGTTTAGCTTGTCTGGCTGCCAGGCTTGTATTACTGACATACCTGCCCTGGTAACAAAATGTTTTTAGGAAATCACCTGTAGAGCCAAAATAACTTTAATCATCTGTAAGGCTCCCTGTGGAGACTCCCAGAGTGTAGGAGAGCAAGCAGGGTCTGACTGTATGACGGTATCTCTTTCCTTACTCGGCTCTGTGAAGTAAATGATAATTTACTGAAGGCTTGCAGAGTGTTTCTGGCTAAATTGCAGTCTTTTCTTGTGGTAATGTCTGAGTAAAGAATTTTTTAAATTATTATTATTATTAATGTATTTATTTAATTTTACATATCAACGTGACTGTAGGATTGTGTCAAGGACTCCATTTGTTAAAAGTAGTATGTTCTGAAAAGTTATTTTTATCCTTCCTGCCTCCCTTAAGGGAAACAAACAAACAAACAAAAAGGTATGACAGAAATCCATTATTGCTAATATTGTTGATTTAAGATACTAAGTTTTGATCTTAAAGAATTAAGAACGCTTCCAAATACTACAAATCTGGACACATCTCTTTCAGGCTCCATCACTGACTGGCTTTTTGTTCCTTCCTTCACTTCAATCTCTTGTATGACAAGTAGTGTGAATATGCTCTTATCATACAAAGAATATTTTTCATCTAGACCCCTGTGACTTAGCTAAAGCTCACAACTGTTGCTATGGTAGTGTTACTATTCTACTCTAGTATTTAACAGATATTAAAGTTATTTTTCATGCGTTCATATGGTTCAAACCTGCAGCCTATGCAAATCTATTGATAATCTGGTCAGAGAAAATATAGATTAGTTGCTTCAATAGATTTGTAAACAAATATCTGTGACTCACTTTGTAAACCACTGCTGGGAATAATTATTTTACTTAGCACTCCTCAGAAGAATGAGGATTTTACCAATTTTCACACACTATTTTCCTGTTATGTTATTATTCTGTAATCTATTTGCTGTTTATCTAAATATTTATTTGTAAGTTTACTCTTTGTAAATGATACTCTTGCAATGATAGTGTTAGTAAAACATCAATTTCTATTGTACATGTATTTACAAAGTAAAACCAAATAGGTGAATTTGTACCTCTGGAATCTAGCTTCATAATTTTACTGCTGCATTTGTTATCTTCATTTTCCTAGGAGAAATGTATAGTATCTCCTCAGTTTTCTGGAAAATTATCTTCCATGGAAAACTATCTGTAAATGATGGTAGCTTTCTGCAGTTTTTCCCTAGGATTAATCAGTCTGCCACAATGCTCTCTATAGTTGTGTCTTGGGGCCCAAACAAAAATATTCACTATTACTGAAATATTTCCAAATACTTCCAATGCTGATAATTTGACATCAATAGAAGATAGCAGCAGAGGAACCTGCACTGAAAAGTAATTTCAAATGTGGCTCAATGGTGATTTCTATAGGTCTTCAGTACTGTGTAATGATCAAGCTACTGCTTCTAAATTGAAATTAATGGCTTCTGGTCATAGCTGCAAACTATATGTCTAATTTACTACTGCCGTGGCCTTGTGACAAGATAATAACTATTGCTTTTAGTAATATGTATTTTTCCTGTATCTAGCATTATCCTAATGCTACCAGCAACTTCACCACTGGGATTTTGTTTTGAATGGCACTGTCTACCCTGACTAGTTCAGGGATCTCCCATAAGCCACTTTTGTGTAGCTGCATGTGTCAGAAATGGCAAGAATGCTCTGAGAAGTTGGCATATCATTTTCTTTTCTGATGCTAACTATCTCAGGGATCTTTGCCACAGTGACTTCAATTTCCTCTGCTTGACAGACCTTATCTTATCAACAGCTTAAAACATGTTTACAAACACAATACAATCAGAGTTCTGTGCTTTAGATGCCAAATTATTCTGTAAGCCATTGATCTTTATTACAGAATTGCAGGGTGTTGCTAAATATGTTAGTAATTATACATCTGGGCTGTCATAATGTCTACTCTTGGGCAATCTCCTTTTATTCTGCGTTTGATTGATAGTTCGTTATCGACTTGATTCAAAATGAATTTAAAATCACAACACCAGCATATGAACCAGTTCAAGGTACTTCAATGTTTCAGTCTAAACCTAAGGTGGAAGGACTGTTGCTATAAAAAGGATTATTTAACCATGTATGAAACATACCACATGTATTTATGTCCAAGGCAAGCATAAAGATCTGGATGTCTAGTAAATAGGCCATCTGTCTGCTTCCAGGAGCACAGTGTCAAGGAATAGCTGTCTAACAACCTAAAACTGGTAATAATTATTATTGCTTGTCTGACTTTCCTTCCTTGGGAGAAGAGGGAAGAATTCACACATACTACTCCCAAACACTGGTAAATAATAGGTTATTTCTATCAGATGTGATTAGTCATATTAAATAACAAAGTTAGTGAAGAAATGCACATTGAGTTTAAGAATTTCTCTACATTTGAATCTTTTTTGGTGTATGGACAGTAGTGAGGAAAAACAGTTTCCATTAGGGTGCAGAAGAAATAGAACCTCAGTAGCTCTGATTTTTATGAGTAGGAGGTGGAAGCAAAGATGAGACATATGGGAATTATTGCTTATATGAGAGAAGCAAAGGTCTGTACACCTAAATGACTGCACAGCCCAAATTGGAAACTAGTGTATGATATCTTCTGCACTTGGGTGCTTCTGTTTGCAGACTTATTCTGTGTCAAAATATAGAAATAAGTGAAGCTCACCTACTCTATATGTATGGGTGAATAATGTTTGTAATATTCTTCATGAAGTTCCTGTGTGTGCAGGTATGTTTTTTTTGAAGTAGAACACCTTTTGGAATCAACATTTGTAGTTGATGACTGGGATGAAATCCTTGACTTTTCTTTATACACTGCATATTATGATAAATCTTGTACAATTAAGTACAGCAAGTATGGGAATGGAATTTTAAGTTCTATTTAAAACTATTTTTAAAAGTAATACTGCACATCATCCCATCCTGTATTAAATTCTACATTAGTTGTTCTACTGCTGTGTATGTTTAAATGAAACCTATATTGTTCTTTCATGAAGCTCTTAAAACGAATGTTTTCTCAATTTAATTTATAAACTGAGTTTAAATGCCTTTATAGTTTGCTTTCATCTGTATATTAAATTTGTTGTATATAAAAAAACTAAACACAGCACCTTTTGTTTCTCTGAAGACTGGAAACCATTAAAATTTTAACAGTTTAGAAACTAAATTCACCTGTATAGAAATACTGAATTGTTTTATAGAAAGTTACAAACCTGGTTAAAATGAGAGAGAATTCAAAGAAGCCGTATTACTGAAAATTTAAAACTTTAATGCATGTGTTCACTTCTTTTATTAAAGTATCAAAATTATCTCTCATGTTTGAAGAAAAAAAAATGTATTTTCCTTGCAAGAAGTTTGCCAAAATTTTCTAATGCACAGCTGCTTTAAAAGTTATAACTACATATCTGAAGAATATTGAGGCTTACTTTACTAGAACTGAATGTTTGTATAGCTGTGTGTCTGCTAAGGAAATGTTGTTTTGTTTTTGCATCAATAAGGTATTTTTTGTTGGTAAGCTGATTAAATTGTTGATAATTGGGGCAGGCATTAGTAATTTACTTCGGTTAGTTTTTTTCTTTGTTTTATGCTTATTTTTATGTCTGCTTTAACAACATGATAAAGTTATGAAACTGATAGAAAATGATGTAAGACAATATTCTTTGCTGTTCAGATGTTGTTCAAATTAATCTTCCAAAGTTGTTGCTTTTTGAAACAGTTTCAGTGTTTATAAGGCATAATCCTTACACACAGCATTGGTGTTCTGCTTCATCAAGAATATAGATAAAGTAGGCCTTGGGATCTTAAAGTACATTTCCTGCATGTTTCGTATATGGTGTACAGAAAGAGAACAGAAACTGAGACAAAGCAGTGTTTGAAAGTGGCGGAAGTAGGAAAGTTGACTGGTCTTGGACATCACAAATCTAAATAAGTCTTTTTTCCTCAAATTAGCTTAAATACTTATAACTAAAGCTGTCATTGAAAGATCATCATTAATAAGACTTGTCTCCTTTTTTTTTTTTCCTCTTAGTACATGAAAAAACTTCCTGACACTTTCTATTGGCCTTGTCTCTGATTCAAACCGCTCCTATGCCAGTATTCTTTCTGTTTTGTTCAAAGGACCTTACATTTTATGAAGATTTACAGGGGTTTTACAACACATAATGTTGTTCTCTGATGTTAGTGATGGAAAATAAAAACTGAATTAAAAAAGTCATGTACACCAAAATCTTCTAAAAAACTAGTTTCTGCTTCAACTACACAACTCCAAAGGAAGATGTTCTGAGGGTTTACATTCAGGGGAAAAAAAAAAAAAAAAAAAAAGAAGTCAGATAGGTTGGAATCTTGCATGTTTTCTCATCTCCATTGCTAATTCGAGACGATCCTTTACGGTAATACCCTATGGGGATGTCTCTTGCCTTCTTTTTACATAATTGATACTCATTTTTCAGTATCTGACAGTTATGTACACATCAGGGCTTATATACACGTTAAAAAAAAAAAAAAAAAAAAGCTTCTCATGCTTCGAGACCTTAAAGGTTCTGAAGTGTTGGTTTTCAACTTTGCTTATTCATTTTGGCAAATTGATCATCAAATGATACTCATTACTGGTCTAGAAACTTTACATCTTCATAGGTTTTTGAGCCTCATTTTTCAGTGGAATCTTTCAGGAAGATTTAAAGAAGAAGGAATGTTAATTTAATTCACATATGTTATGTAACCATATATACATTCTAAAATGCAAACTACAGAAATGCAACCGTTTCCCTCAAGAGATATATAAGCAATGTAAAATTTGTTGACTTTAAGTACATTTCACTTAAAAAAAAAAAAAAAAAAAATGATTTCAAACTTTTCTTTCCTCTCTTGAGGAAATGCAGTTCACAGATGAATTCTGTATGAATCTTAATTGGCCTAAGACTGTGTACTAAAATCATTGACAATGAGGAGTATAATGAAGGAACCAAAACAGACTAGTAATATTTTCTTCAGTTGTGGCTTGGATTTGTTTGTGGCTTGCAGAAAAATGAGAGACAAATATTCTGACCTTTCTACTTCATAAAGTTTTAGCTTTCTGATTCTGTTTCATTCTTTTTCACTCCATAATTCTGTTTTTCCTCTTTTTGTATGCACAAAAACCAAAGCTCACAAAATGCAATCTTCCATAAAGTGACAGCTGTTTGTTTAAATTATCCTAGCCTCATTGTATTTCCATCTTCCTCTGACAGACATATGTTCAGTTGGTGCGTTAGAAATAGATGCACATATTGTTTGCCATTCTGTAGTAACCGGAGACTGGACAATACCAGTTGCTCAGACAGTTGTATTACATTTGAGATCTATTTTTCAAGTGTTGTTCTTATTTTATATTTTAATAAACTTAGTGGCACATATGTTTGAGTAAACATTTTGACTATTTTGCATTATGAGATATGATTGATTGCTCATGATGATCCTAGGGAAATATCAACAGAATGTGTAGCATCAAGTATGTAACAGGTTAAAACTGGAAAGAAGTTGTTACAAGTACAGTCTGCAGGATATGTGAAGGTAGAATCGTTTGTCTCCATTTGGAATTTAAACATGTGGATTTAATGTAGAAAGAGATAACAAGTCCATCATCTTTCTCACTATGTTGAAAAACATTTACAGGACTACACCATCTTAAAGAGTTCATTTTGCAGAACAGGTTTGAAAATATGTCTGTTTTTTTCCTGGAGGGTGGGAAAGCGGGTATACTTGAAAGACGTGAAGTGAATATGCAAACTGTTTCTACCCATGGAAAAGAAACAGGAAGTCTTTCTTCCACCAGGCATAAGGACTGATGTTGAGAAAGAAAATTTACAACTGTTCAAAGTAAGGTGCACAGTTAATCCTTGGTACCTAGCCACTGCTCTGAGTAATCCTTCTTGATCAGCTCCCCAAAGGGCCGTGTTCAATGCATAGTCCTAATTGCCTTTAATTCTTATGAATGGAGGTTCATACTTAGTATAACTTGGAATTTATGTTTATAACCCAGAAATGTGAAAACACAATGGAATAATTTTTTTGTTGTTTAAATCTTCATCCAACTCATGATTTTATTCTTTCAATTTATCTTTTACAGTCATTTCTATAATTCTGATTATAAGAACAAATAATGAACATTGAAAAGATGCATATAGCAATATGAAGGGAAGTTTCTTGTATTTCTCATTATCTGATCTTTATTTTGGAATATTTCCACATTGCTAAGGCTTTTGAGGCCTGTGGTATCATGTTTCACAAAAAGTCTCTACTTCCTAAATATTTCGTGGTGGTTGCTACAATTTCTTTAGATGAGGAACTTTCTAGTTATCATGACTTGTTGCTATCAGAAATTAACTGTTATACTCTCAGTGATTTATTACTTCCAGTTCTAAAACTGAATGTCAATGTGATATAAAATACTTCTTCCCTGGGTATAAAAAGTATTTGAATAAGAATCCACCAGTCATAACATTTTACCAAGTAAACATTATTAATAATTGCTCTCTATTTCTATTTCAGCAGCGTAACATTAAAATCGACATAAGTCATTCTGAAAAGTTAATGCTGTTGTAATGTTGTAAAATGACTTTGCATATGTGTACCTTGTTTTTATGTGAATGGTCTGGGCCAAATTCATAAAGTGAAAGATAAAAGATATTAAAAAAAAACTGGAGTAGAACTTTGTAATAAAACATCACTCTTGTTTATGTGGGCTACCAAGAAACACTTGGTGGGGCAAGGGAGAGCAAAGTACTTTTCCAAATTGTACCTTAATTTTTTATGTATCATTTGGTAGGAGAAGAGAATATGGACATAACAATATCCATTAAATACCCCTTGAGTTAAATATCCTTTTTTTATTATTTATTTTTTCTATTATTTATTTTTTTATCAGTTGTTATTAAACAAATACCCAGATTTTAAAAATAAATACCTGACAATGCAGGCAACAATAATGCTCATTAGTTGTAATATTAATAAGAATTAATATATATAAATACACTTGTGGGTTTTTCCTCAGGTATTTCAGAGGCAAATATTAAAGAAATGTCATTAAGTAAATCCCAGATGAACAACATACAACAAAGTTAAGACACTGTACTTTGGTAAAGCTAAACTAATTTGGTGAAGTTAAGACACTTTGTATTTTGGTAAAATGTTCTTCATACTCTTTCCTTCTCCTATTTCCTTCTCCTAGGCTTGCTATTAGTCTTTTGGTCTCAATTTTGCATTGTCCCATTTGTAGTAGCAGCAGAATTTCATCAACTTCAAAGTTTACCTATGCACAAATGTGTAGGACTTTTTTTTCTTATTATTTAGTAAAAAAAGAGCAGTACTGAATGCTTTCTGCTTTTGCATTGCATTTCTTAGCAAGAAAATGAAGTTTGATTAGTGTTGTAAGGTACAGGAATACAACGGCAATATAATGAGGACAGCATGCTCAGTACACATGCTTCATTGCACTAAACTGAGATAACTAAAGAACAATACTGACAGTAAAGAAAGAGCCTTCTCAATATTGTGAGAAAGCTTACTACAAAGGAAAGAAAATAAAAAGAACAAGATTAATCTGGTGTAGATTTTTCCCTTATAAAGGATTTGAACTGAGCAACAACAACAAAAAATCCAGTTATGAAAGCTAAATTTGAAAATAACTCTTCAGAATGCCATAGACAACTCATTTAAATACATTTACTCCTTTTTATAACCAAAACCAACCACTGAAGGTGAGTGTTAGAATATCAGGTGGTTGTTTTCCGCATTTCAAGTGTTTGTGCTGGGGGAAAAATTGCTACAAACCAGCATCTCCAAATCAGCAAGTTACTTATCTATATAATTTATCTATTCCTTCTACCCTCTAATATACTCTCCCAGCTCCTCCCCAATGTGCTTTTCATTATCATCTTCTGTTCAGGGCTAGGAATAGATTACTTGGCATAAAAGATGATATAAGATAACTGGCAATCTTCTATAAGAGATAGTAAGATGGTGGTGTTTTATTTTGATTTTTTTTTTTAAATATACTTAAATATTTTAAAATTTATTAGAAGAAACTTCAATCTTTGATAGTGTTGGGCACTGAAAAGCATGAAAAACTTTAAGGAAATACAATAGCCTGTTGAATTTATTGGAGAAACTCTGTGGAAACGGTGATAGTCAATGTTTTTCCTAGTATCTACTAAATTATATCTGAAAAATACATATGGATGATCAGATTCATAACATTACTGCAATATACTAGCTTCTCTAGTATGTTTTTACCTTGATCATGCTTTGGAAATGCAATAAAAGATCTATACTAATCATTCATCAATCTAGAGGCAGTCATTCGTTAGTAACAGTATTTCCTTCATTGTTTGCAACTGAAAGAAAACAACAAAATGCTCGCAAACAATTAGATTTTTGTTTGTTTGTTTGTTTGTTTGTTTTTTCCTACTTTTGGCCTAAAATCTTTTTCATTGCTTTCTGGAGAGAGTCTGTGAATTATACAAAAGAAAGGCTAGAAGGAAGTGGAATAAGGAGTTCTGGGAAGTTTGCCCAATAACATCAGTGCTCAGCAGTTTCTCATTTTGCTTTATAGCTTCCAATAAGAAAATACCTTGTCTGAACAGGGAAATGAATTCTGTGTATACCTGTCATTTTCTCTGATTTGCCTTATACTCAATTCTCTTGAATATTTATTGATTCCTACATTACCAGTTTGAGACCCTTTCATGTCTATTATGTATACCTTCTACAATTTGATTTCCAAAAATCAATATAGTCTAACTAAATAGATGTTTCTACTTTCTGCTTACAAAACAAAAACATCAGGGTTATTGTGTAAAACGAGAAAGATACAGAAAAAGTTTAATGTGTGCATGCTTTCTTGCAACTTATTTTGAGAGTAAGTTACTAAATTAGCTGCATAAATACAATACTGTAAAGTTGTCAGCGTACTCTTTTTAATCGGAAGTTTAGCTTTCATGGTTAAAATATGTACAGTTATTTTGATGTTTTTGTAGGAAAAAAAAAAAAAAAAAAGAATGCCAACATTCTCAAATGCTTCCACAATGAAATGTTTTGCATTTTACATGGCATTTTAGCGTGATATGAAATAAAACAAATCAGTCATTTAAAATTAAATTATTTTTCTCTAAATTTCCACATTTACTCATATATGGAGCCCTGAGGGAGCTGGTTTGGATTCAGTTCTCTCATGCTTTTAACCTTGAATGATAGAAGGAAAAAATAAACTTACCAAACCTGTTGATGACAATGGCCTGGAAGGGTCTGCAAATAATTTGTAGGACAAGGTTACAATTTAAATTAACCTTCATAAATTGAAGAAATGATACGAATCACAGAGATAACATTCAATAAATAGAAGTGCAAAGTACCACATTTGGCAAGGAGAAATGAAAAGCACAAATACAACATGAGGGAGTATTGAGAAGGCAATGCTAAGCATTGGGAAGGATGTAGGAGTCAGTCGTAAACTCATGAACGTATGTCAAGAATGAATACTGTGTTCAGCTATATAGATGTATTAAAAGATATATTAGTCCAGAATCCTGTAAGTAGAGGTTTGAGTAATTGGGTTTATTTAGTATAGAAAACACAAGATAGAAGCAGGCTGATAAGTCTTCCAGGGTGTTAAAGTATTTTAATAAAAAGGGAAAATCAAGTACTCTTCATGACCTTCAAGGGTAGGATTAATTTACATTAACTGACATTTAGAATAGTGATTAGGAAAGTCCTTATACCTCAGAGAAGATGAGCATTAGAATATGTTACTTAGAACAGTTGTGGGTTTGCTGTCAGTACGTTTATAAGAATTGATGAGGTGTAATTATAAGATGGACAAATAACCTTTTACATTCCTTTCTCTTTTTGTAGTTTTGTTATCTTTACATTTTAGTCTAAAATTAAGTCCGGAATGTATTGTGTGACCCGGTTTCTATGCCCCTGTTTAGTTTTCAGCAGTTCTGTTTTAATATTTTCAAGTTTTGTTGATAATTTGATATAACTTTACTTATTTATGAAGTTTTCCAATCGTGTATGCACTGTTCACTGTTAAAGCCCTAAATTCAAGGCTCAGCTCAGGAAAAAATAAAGGCCCATAACTGTCCCCCCCCAAATATCCTTATTTTTTTGTTGTTCTATTTAACTACAGATAATTAAAATAAATTATAATAAAGAAACTACCACTCATTTGTGATTGGCACTTACTTGTACTCATTAATCAGAATGCTGCAGAGGAAAGTAACAAATCTAATCAAAAGAAAGCTGAATTCTAGTTTACTATAAAGTCATAAAATGCTAATAATAAATTTAACTGTGATATTATTGATACTCTGATTTGAACAGGAATACGTAAACAAAAAAAAAAAAAATCTGGTAGGGAATTAAAGTTAGAAACAGCCTAAATTATAACTATTCTAAAGAAAAGTTGTATTATTCAATATACCAGTGATTTTTTTTTTTCAAATTGGAAACATTACCATGATTTCTGAAGACAAATTCCAAACCTCCCTGACCTTTTGTTTTTACAAAATATGCCTCCTGGATTGCAGTTGAAGCTTTTCACTGTTTTTCCATGTACTCAAAAAGCATCAAAGGTGTACATTAATTTGGTTAATACTGTCTTTGTGACACAGAACAACATTCTAGAATTTCAGAGGTCAAATAATGGATTTATCCATTCTCTGAATCCTTGCCAGGTCAGTTTGTGCATGGTCCCACTGTAGTCAAATCCCTTTCATGTAATGTCTTAACAAAGATCAAGGCTTCTGTGCCCATCAGAAACCACTTGGCAAATGTCAATATAAGAGAGCTTTAGATTGGTGAAAGAAAGCTGTCTAGCCACAACAGTATATTCACTGATGTCCAGTTCCGTGTCTGCAGATCCTTTGCCTCATCTTGAAATGTAACTACAGAGATTACAGATCTGAATTTTACACAGAATGGCTGAGGCTGGCAGGGACCTCTGGAAGGATCTGAATGGAATTATCTTGTCTAACCACCAAAGCGGTGGGTCAGCTGGAGCAGGCTGCTCAGGGGACTGCAATCAGGTTTTAAATACGGAGGAAGTTACAGACTCCACAAGCTCTTTTGGCAGTCTGTTTTAGTGTTTGACTACTCCCATGGTCAAAACAAACAAACAAAGTCCTGTTTCTATTTGTGCCCATTGTTATCTTTTCCTCTCACTGCACACCACTGAGATTCTGGCTCTTATTTAATTCAGCTGTTGCTATTCATAGATATTGGTAAGACTCACTCCTTAATCATGTTTGTGTCTCTTTGCAGAACTTGCTCTAATATGCCCATGTCTCTTTTTACTGGCCAGGAAGCCCAGTACCAGACAAGGCACTGTGGATGTGTCTCACCAGTGCCAAGCAGAGAGGGTCACCTCTCTCAATTGGCTAGCAACTCTCTGCTTACCACAGCCTGCTGGCTGCTTTGGCTGCAAGCGCTAACTGCTGACTCGTGGGCAGCTTGGTGTCGGCCAGGACTGCCACATTCTGCTCTGCAGCATTGTGTTCCAGCCAGTAAGCCCCAGCCCATGTCAATGAACGGGGTTATTCCTCCCCGTTTGACACTCCCCTGCATTGAACTTCATGAGATTCCCATTTATTGGCTTCTCCAGCCTGTTGAGGCCTTTCTGAGTGGCCCCATATCCATCAGAGCTATCAACCTCACCTTCCAGTTTTGTTGTTTGTAAAGGAAAACACAACAAAAATCACTGTGTACTTCCACCTTTTGTCTTCTGAAGGTAGCCATTTCAGAATGGTTCCTTGATTTATGTAGAAAATACTTTGCTTTCTCTAGGGTAGGGCATGGGCCCCCTCATAACCTGGGCTTGGGAGGGGACAAACGAACAAAAGGGAAAGTTTTAATTTCTCTAAAGGTTACCATGTAAATGGGCCTCTTAACTGGGAAATATTAGTAAGAGAACTTATCTTTTAAGAGACAAATCTGCATTTTGGTATGCATGAAGGTACCAGATTAAATGCATCTGGCTATGAGGCAAAAACTGAATTTTTGAGTATGCTTTAATATGCCCTTAAAATGCTGGAAACTCTGGGAAAATGGGATCAGTTAGCTTTTTTAAATGTTAAAAGGAAGAAAAAAAAAACTCATGAATACAGTGGTGGCTCCAAGAGCAAAGTTTTAAGAGACAATATTTAACTGGTGTGCCTTTTAATGCTGCTTTTTGCTGCAGGCTCAAACTTGTAGGAGTAAACAGATTCTCATTTTTGAAGTCAGTGGGCAAATTCTGTTCTCGTGCTTAAAGCAAGGAGTTATGAGATTACACACAGAGATTTGTAACTCCAGGAAACTGATTTCAGCTTTTAACCACAGAATTTGTCAGATACTATGGTTGTGAGTACGAATCTTCAAGCACAGTTCTGGTATAAAACTGTATTGTTTTGGTTGTTTGCTTCCTTGCTTTTTTTTTTTTTTTTTTTTAAAGAAACGCTCATGAATGTAACTTTTTGGAAGTCCTGAAAGTTATAATGAAGATTATTTTAAAGAGAGATTTTTTTTTTTTCATAGAACTATTAATCAATACAGTGCAGTATGAAATGTGGAAATGGTAATTATGAAGGTAATTTTAATTTAATTTAGTGCTATCTTCACACTCCCATCTGTTTAATTTCTTAGTGACAGATTATATATGGAGGTAATACTAGCCAGTATTTTGTATACAGCTAAATACAGGTTATGAAGAAAAGAATCACTAATGTGTGTTACGGTGTAGAGCTCTTATGAATAGGTAAAATTTCAAGTTTAACTAATGTTTTAGTTTTATGATCTTGTCATTTCTTTGTTTTCAATTGGTAGTTTTGGAGTTCCTTGTAGGACACAGCCTGTGCTATACAGACATATATATACATGCACACAGCCTCTGTACATGCTCATGTGCACACTTCTTTCAGTGCTCTTTACTCCAGAAGCTCCAGCTTTTTGTACATATTTTGACGTTTGCAAGGCAAAATGATTCAGAGTTAGTACACTCAGTAGCGGAAGGCTGACAATTTCCCTGAAGTATGGACACCACCTTTCTAACAAAGCACACAGCAGTCACCCAGAAAGTTATGAACAAACAAATTATTTTACCATCTGTGATACTGATGTATTTCTAAGGTACTGACAGTGTTTTGTTACTTATTTAAGCATATCTCTTTTATGAGTTTGTACATATTACAGATGCTTACACCTGAATGAGTGTTCTCTCTGCTATTATTGCTCTTATAATTAATTAATTAATTAATTAATTTTAGCTCCATAAGTCTAATAGCCAAGTAGATTTAGTCTAAAACCAAGTAGATTTTCTTTTCTACTCCTGATACTCTGACACTCTCAGACTTCCTTTTAAGCTGAGGCTGCTGAGCAGCTTGTAGCATGCGTGTTGTTTATCTGGGCAGGCTGTAATCATTTAATTTGTATTCCTTATGACCTTCTCAGGGTCATTTAGACAAAGATAGCAGTTCTGAACTGAAAACAACTTGCCTCAGGAATGAATGTGTTCCCAGATTTTCTAACCTCCCTTCCCCCCTTGACCCCAGTAGCAATGAGCTTTCTTTTGTTTTTTGCTGAGTAAACTTATTCCAAATGTGACAGTGTGGTGTGTTAATGATATCATGCAGGTATATATTCACAAGGGCTCTGGAACCGTTACAGCAAACCCAGCAGTTTCTCAGGGCCACACAATGCAGTATCACACTATAACAAGTTTAGTTTTCAGATATTAACAACAACAAAAAAATCCATGTTAGGAAAACAAAATAGCTTGTATTCACTCTCAAGCAGACAGTGTCTCATGATAGTGTAGCCAGTCTTCCATCATCTTCTTATCTTCTGTCTGGCTCATATAGATTTTTAAAATTAGCTGTCTTCTGTTTCCTTTTATTATCAAGTTATGCTTTGCAGTTGCTTTATAAAACACAATGGTTCACCTCCATACATTTTTACTGGTTTTGCTTACTTTTGAGAATTCATCTGTAATGGTGATGCTTTCAAACATAAAAGCCTTCCAATATTGAATCTAATCCTGAATAGGATCAAGAACAGAAAGTGGAGGAACAGAAAGAAGCAAGGGGGAAGCACCATTTTTTCTCTCCATGGCTTCATCTCCTGACAGCCATTTCAGATATGGCATAACTATTTTTTGTGTTTTCAAGAAACAGGTAAATGCTTCGTGCAGTGGGAGTAAACTAATGTACCAAGTAGCAATTGGCTGAGAACAAATCGCAAAATTGATATTCTTCAATCGCAGTCAGTAGTAACTGCCAAACATTTTGGGGAAGTAATGTTTTCTTGACTATTATAACCCTTGTCTTAATGCACATGTAAATTAACTTTCACGCCTGCTTTTCTTTGTCCAGCAGTTCTCTTTTGTGTTCAGCAGACAGTCCGGATACAGGCAGTGGAGTTGGGCTTGAGTTGTACTTTTCCATTGAATACACTGTCAGTCAGCATGGTCTTGCTTGGGCGGGTGGGATGCCTTTTTCACTACAGGTAGAGACTTAGAATGACATGAAATATGTGACTCTGCATAGTGTTCTGTATTATAAAAAGTGACACAGAAGTGCAGAGTGGTGTTGTGAGATGCTAATAGACCCCAAGATGTCCCTTTCTAGTATAGCTGTCTGGTCTGGTGCTTGGTAGTCGTAGAAAGCCTCCTATTGACACTGCAGAAAAGAAAATATTGTATATGCAATGTTTTATTGATGAAGAAATATGAGCTCCCCTTAAATTACCATACTGCTATGTGTCTTAAACCCTGAAATGCAACAAATAACATTTTAGTGGAGGAAAAAAAGAAAAAAAAAACAAAGCACTGATGCTTTTGTAAGAATATAATCTTAATTCTCAATTGACAATTTTAAAAGGTCACTGTGTCAGAATAAATCTCCCTAGTTCATAAGTGCAGTTACTAATTTGTATATGCCACATTTGTTCAATTTCAGTAAGTTCTTTTTCTACTTTTGCCTTCTTTCACATCCAAGCAAGCGTTGACAATCAAGAACAGTTGCACCCTACATGAGTCTTAAATTACATCACCTGCTAGTATTCTTTTCTGTACATATTCTGTACAGTTGGGTCCAATCTTACTCTGACATTAATGCAAACCTGCAATTTTGGAACATTATTCTTAGGTTTTAATCGCTAATACAATTATTGGTTATATTCCAGTTTACAAATAAACTGCATTTGTAATTAGTGATTTAAGAAACTACATACAATGTATATAACCTTACAAAGGTTTGACTCTATTAATAAAATGTGGGAAATATAAGTATATTTGGTAATATTTATATTGCAACAAGAACAAATCATGCTATGTGAATAGTTCCTACAACTACCTTTGAGTGTGTTCTGAATCAACTCAAAGCACTTGGGGCTCTGTAGCAATTCCTACTGAAATGACAAGAAAACAGACTACTGGAGCAAAAATATTTACTTTTGTATACAACTCTGAAAATTTGTTTGAGACCTGTAATAGGAAAGGATTAAAAGGATTTAATTTGAGAAGAAAAATTTGGGAAGTGGTGTTTTTTTGTTGTTTGTTTGTTTTTCCTTTTAGTCTTTTCTCGTCTATATAAAGCTTCTAATCTGTCAGTTCAGAGAAGACGAAATTATATTTATAACTGAACCACAGTTGCATGTGCCTGGCTTTAAAAAACATAATATTTCAAGTGATCTGAGACCCTAAAGACTGAGACTAGTGAACCATGGTTAATAAGACCTTTAAAATAAGGGCTATCAAATTAATACAATTCTGTTTGGCACGTATTGGGTTGTATATTGAATGTCATGCTTTGTAAATTAACTTATCCTTTACATTAATTGGTACTAATTACTGCAGATCTGTTTAATATAATGTGTTAATCTGTATATCAGTGACTAGAATTGGACATTAAATTCAGGATGCTGGTTACACATTTAATACAGAAAATGAGCTGATAAGGTAATTTGTAGTTTATATCAACACTAGGGTGAGAAAATATGAAAAAGGTTGGGTATTTATACCAGGTTAATTAGCTTATGTGTATGTGGGGGTAAAGGGGAATGTTCTTTATTTTGTTTGACTTGAAGGTGTTGGCAAATTTATTAGAATCGGGCATTCCATTTCTGTTTTCTGTCTTTTTGAGGTTGACCTGCCTCACAAAGAACTATGAAATACAGATTCTGCTTTTTTTTTTTTTTTTTTTTTTCATAAAAAGAACTATCTACTAAATTTTCTGTTGTTTAGATTTTCTTATTTATTTATTCTGAAAATAATTTGATATCTAGGATGATAACAACCTAAAGAAAAATAAACTTGATTTCATGACCATAAATTATTCAACTAGCTTTACCATGGAAACATGAAAAATTGAAAAAACATGGTGAAAATGGTTATTTGACCTTTTCTAGTGTATCCAGAAAAGACTTTTTGAATTGGGATAGGTATAAATTTTGAACGGATATATTTATAAGGTCCTCAGTTATCTACATTTTTCATACTTTAAAAATACATACGTAAGACGTGCTTAAATTAAGAGCCATCTTATCTCACACGTAGCTAAAGTAGTACAGTCCTGCAAGCGTGAATACAGAACTGAATGCTTTGTTAGATGTATAGCTGTTACATTATTCTAATGTACCCTCTAGTGAAGTTTGAGCATAGTCAAAAATGTTGTTGGTCCAGAAATACATTAAAAATGATAAAATACATACATTCTGTAAAGAGCCATAGATGACTGTAGATATTGTATAATATTTATATTCAGTACTCTTTTTCTCTCTGCTTCCTGTCCACCTCAAATGATTTGAGAGAAAAATGCATTTGAAACTCAATTTCTCGAGATATCTAACCTGATAGTGTCTGTAATGCAACTGTAAATTATGGCATACGATGTTCTGGAAATATTAAAATAACAATTTGTATAATTACATTGTATGCCATACATTCTAATATCTAATGTTTCCACTTTCATCCAAATCTTCATAAAATAAGCTGTTAAACTTAACTGAGATAGGCAATAAAATAACTGTGATAAATTTACATTTATAGCACTGTAGGAGATATATTAAATCATGATCCTTAAACCTAGGGACAATCAATAAACATCAATGAAAAATTTGCATTTAAAATTTTAATGTGAAATCTTTATGGACTGCAAAGAGAAAATGTTTTTCTAACATTTCAATTCTATTTATAATCACTGAATCTATGCTTTACTACAGCATTAGAAATCACTGTCTAGACACGTTAGAAAAACAAAACCTGATGATACTTGTTTTAATTTTTGTATGTTCATGAAAATAATGCATTAGTGTTACTAAGTTAATATTTTTCATTAAGGTTTTGTTTTGCTTATATATCATCTCTGAAATAGCTAGGTAATTTTGTTGCATCTTGCATATTATCAGCATTTTTATACTGGGTAAGGGTAATATTACTTATCTGTTGATGCCACGTGAGTTCAGTACCCCTGAATGTCTGCAAGGATTTATTTTATGCCAATGAATTCTTGCTCTCTAAGATGTTTACAAATACGTACACACACACTTCAGTCTGTTAAGGTCAGCTGCCCTGTCTGTGTCCCCTTCCAGCTCTTTGTGCACCCCAACATGCTTGCCAGCAGGGCAGCATGAAAAGCGGAAAGCCCTTGATTTGGTGTAAGCACTGCTGTGAAACAACTAAATCATTGTTGTGTTATCAACACTGTTTTCATCACAAAATCACAAATCTGAAACATAGCACCATATGAGCTACTGTGAAGAAAATTAGCTGTATCCCAATCAAAACCAGCACAGTAAGTTATGTAGCTATTTAAGATATAGGAACCCCCCTTTTCTCTGTTTTTCTCTAAATGTCAAGAAAACCTTAACCTGAAATAATCAGAAATATACGAAGACATACTCAGCAAATAACTTTTTTGAAAGCAATTTCCTCCTAAATGAAGGCAGGAAAAAAAGCTATGAAGATTGTTTAGTATATTCTTAGTGAGATTTGTGGGCATGGTAATAAAAACTTTTAATGAATAATGAATGATTTGAATGCCTGACCAGATTTGAAAGGATTTTTTTTTCCTGTATAAATGAACATTTCTATGGAAGGTTATAATTTACATTCCACTGAAAAGCTGAAAATATTTTTCTGGGCTATCATAGTTTATTGTGAAACGTGTTATCGAAAATCTCTTGAAGAAAGATGGGGAGATGTATTAAAAGAAATGCAAAACCTTAAACAGGGTATCTAATCTGCTGATTTACTTTTAAAAATAATTTTAGTCTTTTACAAAGCTATTTTCTGGGTTGGACACAGTTTTCAGTGTAACTGTATAGAAATGATATATTAAACAACGGGAAAGCTCGTTTGGGCCATTTTGATAGAAAAATCAGCAAAGTGAATTGTCAACAATGGACAATGATTCATAAGTCTTGTTTATTTTAAAAATTCACACTGATCACACATCAATGATCCTGAAGTTAATTTTATTTAGCTAGAACACAGAATTGCTTGGGCCAGAAAATGACAAGGCAGTTTTATAAAGTAGTGCTGTTTTTGTCTTCAAGGTTAACTCTAAATCAAAGTTTTGTAGGGCCTTGTTTTAGCATTTTAAGAAAAATGCATGTAAAATTTCATGATGAATGGGAAATCAAATGTTTGCCCTTTTTTAATGGATGAAAAACATGAATTCTAAGTCAACAGGTTGATAATTGTTTTTGTCCTACTATTTTCTTGTAGATACAGCACCTGAATGAAATGTAGCATACAGAGTAATTATTCTTAAGCTTGTGCTTACCATAGAAGTCAGACCAAATGTCATATTGTTTTTCTTTACAACAGAAAACTGGATGTGTGCTTCCACACTGACATTCTGCTTGCCGCAAAGTGGCAACCTTTTCAACTGTGGCAAGAGCTATGGAATTTAAGTTGTAAATGTGGTATAAGACAGAAAATCACATTTTCCTTATCATTATAATTGTGGTCTAAGTGAGTGTCAGGGCTCTTCCTGTTAATAAGGAGCAGCAGTCATAACAAAAAAGGGTGTCTACACCTTTGCTCCCATGGTTCTTAGAAGGATCATCCTAGTGTATGGAAAGCAAAGACAAACACATGCTGCTACAGTACCTGTCACAGGAGTATATGGATTTATAGCTATAAGGTTTGTTAAAATAAGAGTTGAATATATTCGTCATCTTAGTTTTTGTTTTGTTTTATCTTTGAAATATTTCTTAACATATTGATATTGCAATTGGCATGCCACTTAGGCTAAATATTGTCATGAGACTGGAAATAATTGATTACATTGCATCAAAATGCTTAGATAATGCTATATGTATCTGGATGCCTTCATACCTGTATCTACATACCTACAAACTTCCATGAGTCCACATTTTGAAAAACCACACATACTGTGGTTGTTTCAACTCTGCAGTCAATATTCTACTTCTAAAAGTCCTTAAAAGATGATTGAGAAAAAAAAGTATGTTAATAAATGCAATTCAGCATTCCAAGTACATGAAAATTTCTGAGGTGTCATCACCACTGAAAAAAATCTTAGGAGGATGTATAAAAAATTGTATAAAACCATTATTTTAGTTGGAAAACTACACAGTGATTTAAATGAACCTGTCCTTGGCAAAAATCTGAACTGCAGCCAAAAGATTGTATTTCATTGCTTAGCTTAATCTAAAATGGTTGTTACAGAAGGTCAAAAGATGCTTTGGCTGATATATCATGCTTTTTTAAAGTAGGCCATAGCAACAGCATGTTCGAAGTCTAAACATAGTGCTCTGGCACTGCTTCTAATAACCAAGCAAGCACAGGCGTCTAGCTGCAATACATCAGGCTGCCACATAGAGCCTTATTTAGGATTAGGGCGCCTTTTGGGATTAAACCGTGTTAAGGCCAAGTCAGTAGTATGTTAGATGATATATCTGACTGAAGAAATATGTAACATCTGCATGCTTTCAGTAATTACCTTTACTATGAGAAACCTTGTTTTTTCCTGTTTCCCTCTTCCTAGTTATTTTTCTTTGATGAAATTTTGTTTTGAAAATATATGGGCTATATGTGCAATTCCACATGCACTATTATTACATAATAATGTAATAATAATAAAAATAATGTAATAATACAAGTGCTCTTTTCTGGGCTCCACAACACAACAAGGATGTTGAGTTACTTGAGAGCATCCAGAGGAGCACAACAAGGCTGGCAGGAGGGCTGGAGGGCACGTTCTGTGGGGAGAGGCTGAGAACATCCAGGCCATCCATTCTTCAGAAGGGAGGCCCAGCTGCGACCCTGTAGGTCTCTAAGCAGGGGACACTCCCAGGGAATGTGGCAGGAGGTGCAGGAGCAGCATGGAGTTGCCCTGGAGGGGTCAGGCTGGACATTCGGAAATGTTTCTTCACCGTGAGGGTGGTCAGACACTGTCAGAGGCTTTGCAGTGAGGTGGCTGATGCCCCGTGCCAGGCAGTGTCTAAGAGGTGTTTGGGCTTTAACTTTTGGGTAGCCCTAAGGTGGTCAAGCAGTTGGATTCAGTGATCTTGGTAGGTCCCATCCAACTGAACTGTTCTATTTTAGGTATCTTTTTTTTTGATTATATAGATTGTTTTTGACATTATCCGGCAATCATTTTCTTCCTGAAGCAAAATTTGGAAATAATTTAAGGAGGAAGAGGAAGACCCTTTCACAGGGTTTTCATAAGTGAGTTCATATACATTAATGATTCCTCAATATAAAGGTGTTGCTTGAGCTTAATGAAGGCAAAAATGTGATTCTACTAGATTCTGACAGTGGCCAAAAGTGAATGTCAAGGGACATGTAAGAATTTGTGGAGCAGCAATTTCCTGAGCCAAAGGTAGTTCTGGTTTATACAGTAACCCCCGGTGGATTTCCCTCCCATTCACAGACTTTGAACTAGTGACCAGAGAGGTTAATGTTTTGTGTCCATTGTATTTTGTGACAAGGCAGTCCGCAGCAAGACTATACTTCATGTGAATTTTGTCTGTTCAGAATTTTCTGTCTAGAAACTATTGCCAACAGCTTATTCTTCTATATGAAAAGATGATAAACAATTAATTCTGGCTCATTCTTTGCAAGCAATTTGTAATATTACATGGATATAGGAACTACTAGAGAGAGTTATAGGATAGGAAGTTCTGATACTTTCAGATCTTACATGTATCTTTTATCATTACACAGCTCTTGCATTAAGTTATCCCTAATACTATTTTTATACTGTAGGGGATTCCATTCATGGGTAATTGCCATCTTCTTTCTAATGAAAATGGCTCCAATTGACTTGTTCTTTCCTTAACATTACAATTCTTTGTAATAAAGGTACATATATATGGATAATGATACGTTTAAAGAAAAAAGATTAGTTATTCTTGCAAATTGATCCATGGTTACTAGGCTGAAGGGGGAATGTGTATGGCCAGCTATAAATTAGGGTTAATTAAATTTAAACTAATTAGAAATTGAGTGCTATGTTAAAACAAATGAACAAAAGCATACACACAAAACTTTCCAGCTGAAGAAAACCGATGATTATGAAGATTTTACTTACTCTGATATGTAAAATACAGGTCTCTATAGTTTCTAGTTACTAGTTCTGAAAATACTGGGTTATTATGCTGGCCTGGAAGACACCAGATGTTTCAATCCAAAAGAGAACAGAGGTGCACTGTAAGAGTTCAAAAGGAGCAAACTGCATTTCTCACTAATAGTACTGTATTTACTTTGAGAAAAATATCCTGTAACTACTATCCGCAAGTAATGTTAAAGGTGAAAACAAGGGAACTAATCCATGGTGCCTGCATACAAAAAGCAAAGAAAGTTTAATTATCTGGACTACATTTTCTTTAACTGTCATTTAAAAATAATATTCTCAGCTGCTTTTCCTCTCATAGCAGGTCTGACGTGTCTTCCCTCAGTGAGAAAGCACCCATTCTTTTCACCTCATTCCTCAAAGTTAGTTGACCTTGTTTCCTATCTAACATGGCAGAAGCTGCTGATCATGACTGCTGCTGATGATTTTCTAGATTCACAAACTATGTATATGGTATCTCTTGTCTGATCTCTTTGTAAAAATCTAGTCAGATAATTTATCTGTTCGGTTTCATGAGCTTAAGGTTAACAATGAAGCACAAACCAGAAAAAATATTTTGGAGCAATGTGAAATATTTACTTGAAACAAAACAGTTTATTTTCTTTTAACTACTTTCAATTCTGAACAAAAACTGTAGCATCTTTGTATAAATATATGTATAATATTCATATATATATTTAATAAACCTATTGGGCAAAATTGACATAATTTTGTGAAGATGCGAAGAAGTGTCCCTACAATTTCAAATTCAGTTAATTTGCTATTTCCTCCAAAGTGTGCCACTCCCTGCTTTTTTGAATATTGCATTAGGGGCTTCTGCAGAACACAAATTTTTTGTATTAAAACTTGCCTTTCTGTGTAACATTTGCAACTATCAGCTGAGATTGTCTCACAGTGGAGTGAGATGTGATTTGTTGTCAAGTGTTCTCTACCAGCCAAGCCTGAAAACAGGTGAACCTGTTTTTCCTCTGAAGTAAAGGGATTTTCACCATTCATGTTAATGGGGTCAGGAATTAATTCAGCCTGTGCACTTAGCACTGGGAGAAATAAAAGTGAAGTCCTTGAGGACTTATCTCACTGCTATATATGCTATACAAGCAGATGTCTAATTTTGTCTTTCTTATGTTGTTTTCATGCTAGTAAGTGATCCACTCAAAGAAGTCTGAAAAATTTGGTCTTATGCCCTGAATTCTTGACAGTTGACCTTCAAGTTTTGTGGTTTTTATCTGGGAAACCTAACTCTTTGTTGATTTTTTTTTTAAATTATTATTATTTCATTTAATCACATTTCTCAAAGGAGGCATGGTGAATAAGCCACTAGACTGGGGCTTAAAAGTTTTCAGCTTAAGCCTTTTTTTTTTTTTTTCACAAGTTTTTCTCTAAGTCATTTAGTTTTAGTACCTCAGTTACTCAAATGGAATAGATAACACTTCACAGTTTTACAGGATGCTTGTAAGGGTAATTTCATTAAAGATTTAAAAACTGATACTACAGTAAAAAGCCATCTGACTACAATTTCCTACCATGTAATATTGGTGGGAAAAGAACATTTTTTGCCATGCTGATTTCAGAGTCTCTTGTTAACTTATCCAAAATAAAACTCATCCAAACAGAGACAATGTACAGTATAGAAAGATGCTTGGCATATTTCTTCTGTATCCTGCAAAGCAGATTGTTATTCTTGTGGTGATCAGGCAAAGTCCTTGAAAATGGGAACATCCAAAAACTGATAAATACTATGGTTTCACAATGAGATTTCCTTGACTAAGAAAATACTGTGACATAAGGTAAGATTCAGTCTCATGCTTTTGGGGGAGTACTTTTAATAGTGAAATGAGGCAATATAAAGTTTTGTTTTAATATTTTTCAGTCTGTTTCTTATGTGTTGAGTTTTGTGGTAATTTTTGTGTTCCAAAATTATTTTGTCCTTGGGCAGAACAAGTGATTTAATACCTCCACCCTCATGCCCAAAACAACAAAACAAAAACCATACAAATTATGTGCTTTCAGATTTCCTGTTCTTTCCTGGTGTGACTATGGGAATTGCATCATACTCCAGTATAGAGACAGAGGGCCTTGTTCAATACTCTTTTAACCAAAAGCCTACAGTATATGTAATTACCAGTTATATCTTAATTTATAAACCTGCTTGAACGTAAAATTATCTGAAGATACTGTTTTCTTTCCTTTCTTTCAATTAAGCAACTATTTATCCTTACTCTCTGCTAAACATTTATTTATTTTTAATTCTAACCATAATAGCAACCAGGCACGTTAGACACAAAAGGAATAAAATTTAAAAACAAAACAACAACAACAAAAAAACACAGCCTCTAGCAAGAGGGGTATTAAAAACAAAAATGCCCCTATTATAACTGCAGTCATTGAGCTGTGACAAATTTATGAACATTAGGCAATCAGCTTGGAACTAAACTAAAACATAAAAGAAATTCAAACAAAACAAAAAACTGGGCCAGAAAATGCTTCTGTCAACAACAATAAATAGACTTTTACCATACACTGAATTTTGAGTACCAGTGTATTTTGAGAACCAGCAAATTTTCAATACTGAACCATGTCATAGTTATAAGCTATGCAGGTCCCCTAGAAAGCTGCATATACGTTCCTCTCTGATCCTTTAATTTCCACTTTCAGCCTTTCCCATGGGTCCAAAGGAAACAGCATTTTCGTATTTCATCCAAACTGAGCCATTTATGGAGTCTGTCCTCTGGGACTATTCCTCAAATGCATAGGAAAGGCCAACCCAGGACAGTCACCCCAAAGTGTTAGTGTGGCTATTAGGAAATACTATGATAATGAATCCTCTGGCTGTTGGGCGTCTAAAATGATTCAGTGACTGGAACTAAATGGAAGAGAATTTTTACATGGTCATAGTATATTGACTAATACCAGACTATCTGATATTCCTTAATACTTTGGGAAATAAATTTAAATACACTCATAAGTTGAACGGGTCTAGTTCATATTATATGCATTTGTTTTATACACAAAAACTTTATTTCCAAATGGAATAGGAAAAACTGTACTGTTAGCAGAAATTTATAATGTGCAAGAATACCACAAACCAAGCAAATGATGTAAGCATTTTGTCATAGAATAAATGAGTAATAGATAACCATAGACTATCCTCAGTTGGAAGGGACCCATAAGGATCATCAAGTGCAACTCCTGGCACCGCACAGGTCTATCCAAAAGTTTAGACCATGTGACTTAGTGCACAGTCCAATCACTTCTTAAATTCAGACAGGCTTGGTGCAGTGACCACTGCACTGGGGAGCCAGTTCCAGTGTGCAACCACCCTCCTGGTGAAGAACCTCTTCTTGATGTCAAGCCTAAACTTCCCCTGCCTCAGCTTAATGCCATTCCCGCGGGTCCCATCACTGGTGTTTACAGAGTATAGGTCACCTGCCTCTCCACTCCCCCTCACTAGGAAGTTGCAGACCGCAATAAGGTCCCCCCTCAGCCTCCTCTTCTCCAGGCTGAACAGGCCCAGTGACCTCAGCCGCTCCTCATACATCTTCCCCTCTAGGCCCTTCACCATCTTCGTCACCCCCCCTCTGGACACTCTCCAACAGTTTAATGTCCTTTTTGTACTGTGGTGCCCAAAACTGCACACAGTACTCGAGGTGAGGCTGCACCAGTGCAGAGTAGAGTGGGACAATTACCTCCCTCGACCAACTAGCAATGCCCTGCTTGATGCACCCCAGGATACGGTTGGCCTTCCTGGCTGCCTGGGCACACTGCTGGCTCATATTCAACTTGCTGTCAACCACAACCCCCAGATCCCTCTCTGCGGGGCTGCTCTCCAGTATCTTGACGACTAGTCTATGTATTGCCAGGGTTGCCCCGTCCCAGGTGCAGGACCTGGCACTTGCCTTTGTTAAACTTCATGCGGTTGGTGATTGCCCAGCTCTCCAATCTGTCCAGATCTCTCTGCAAGGCCTTCATCAGAGTCCACAACTCCTCCAAGTTTGGTGTCGTCAGCAAATTTGCTCAAAACACCTTCTAGTCCTACATCCAAATCATTTATAAAGACATTGAAGAGGACTGGCCCTAAAATGGAGCCTTGAGGGACCCCACTAGTGACCATCTGCCAGCTAGATGTGGCCCCGTTAACCACAACCCTTTGAGCTCTGCCCATCAGCCAATTGCTCACCCATTGTATGATGTTTTTGTTAAGTTGTATGCTGGACATTTTGTCCAATAGGATCCTATGGGAAACCATGTCAAAAGCCTTGCTGAAGTCCAAAAAGATCACATCAGCTGGTTTCCATTGATCAACTAGACAGGTGATCTTGTCATAAAAGGAAATCAAATTTGTTAGGCAGGACCTACCCCTCATGAACCCATGTTGGCTGGGACCAATGACAGCATTGTCCCCCAAGTTCACTTCAGTAACTTCAAGAATCATATTCTCCATAATTTTACCAGTCACTGACGTGAGACTGACAAGCCTGTAATTGCTAGGGTCTTCTTTCTTACCGTTCTTGAAAACTGGCACAATGCTTGCCAGCTTCCAGTCTACTGGAACCTCTCCGGATTCCCAAGAGCATTGAAAAATAACTGAGAGAGGTCCTGCAATGACATCAGCCAGCTCTTTAAGCACCCTGGGACGAATCCCATCCGGACGCATGGACCTTTATGGATCCAGGCAGAGGAGCAAATCCCGCACACGTTCAGGGTTGGTTGGGAGTTTGTCATTCCCACCGTCATGGTCCTCCAGCTCAGGGCACCCTGGATTCCGAAACCTATCATCAGCATTGAAGATAGAGGCGAAGAAGGCATTAAATGTCTCTGCCTTGCCTATGTCATTGTCTGTGAGGAGACCTTCCCCATCAAGTAGCGGACCTATGTTTTCTTTGGTTCTCCTTTTTCTGTTCACATATCTAAAAAAACCTTTCTTATTGTCTCCCACAGACATGGCCAGCTTCAACTCTAGTTGGGCTTTGGCCACACAAATTTTCTCCCTACAAACACAAACAGCATCCCTGTATTCCTTCCTTGTTTCCTGACCCTCCTTCCAGCAGCTGTACACTGTCTTTTTTCGCCTAAGCTTCAGTAGAAGATCTCTGGTCAGCCAGGCCAGCCTTCTGCTTCATCTGCCTGACTTCCAATATTTTGGAATTGCCTGATCTTGTGCTTTTAGGAGGCAGGGCTTAAAGACTGACCAGCACTGATGGACGCCAAAATTTAATTCATTAATTTAATTCATTATTGAAACCACCTGTTTCTTCCTTGCTTAATCCCAAATATGGAATTACAAAATAAATTCATATCTTCCAAGACCACCTGTCTCTAGACATCAATGTTTTCCAATTACAAAGTAGATGTTAATATCATATTTTACTGTAATGGAAATGGTGCTTGTTTTTCAATAAGAATCACTCTTCAACAGACAAAACTTGGAAAAAATAGTAAAAGGATGTCACATCTTCATTACTTTCAACTTTTTGCTTCTTGAAGCAATTAATTATCCCTTGGTGAGTATAAATGCATGGTTTAAGTGCTAAGTGCTAAGAAGAAATTCTATAGCAAAACCAAAAATGTTTACTATCAAAAATATAGTCTTTTGTACATGTGTAGAAAAATAAAAATTAATAATTTTTATTCTGTTATCTCATATTCCAATTGTATTTGTTTTATTTTATGTTTTTCATACAAATGAGGTTATTCTACTGTACTATACTAAAGATTTCTGTCCTTACTGATTACTTGATTAGGGGAGAAGTACATTAAAGATTAATGTTGGAAGAGGGAAAAATGATTCATACTGGATGGCTTGGTTAAGTAGATTAAAAAAAAAGTTTCAAACAAAATAAATAATGCATTCCAATTACCTTAAAATAGCATAAATATGAAGTCTGTAAAAAGAGCCCAAGGCAAGCTCTTATATGATGGTCACCAACCTACAGCAAGCGCATAATAGAGGGTTGTCTCTTTAGACAGGCTGGTTCTGGCTGCACATGACTCACACACTCTTCATAGGCCTCTCTGTACTGTCCATCTATCTGGAGATTTTCCCATTACAGTCACTGTGACTGTATGGGAACTGTTTGGGTATGGAAGGGCAGAAGAGACTGCAGACTCTGTTTTTAGTTTTGGAAGACCAATACAAATACACTCTGAAAAAAAGTGGAGGAAAAATCATTGTTTGGGAGAGAAGCAAGAACAGAAAAGAACAGTAAAAAAAGCAGAGCAGATGATTCCTCACTTGTGGTGAGGTTCGGACCCATAGCGTCTTCACTTTTCAGCCTATTTGCCCTGTTGTGTTGGTGGAATGAGGCTCATTCTGCTGGAGTTAGCTCTCAAAAAGAGACCTGGGAGGTGCTGCAGGCACCTGTTGGCCTGGGGTCAGTACCTCAGGAGCCTTCCATTGCTTCTCTACCATTTCAGGAGGCTACCCAGCAGGATTGAAGCTTTCTGACTTATTGGCTAAGGAAAATACGATTTGGGGCATACTGCATTATGCAGTGCTTTTGCAGATGGCATATGATATACATCATGGGCTGATGGGCTTTTCTCATCTAATGTCAATATGGAGTAGAAAGTACTTAAATATCATGACAGACAACTGACAAGGCATTAAAGTTGTTTAAAAAACAGACTAAAGCTATGTCTTTATAATGGTCTCATATCTCTGTTGTACAGAAAAGTCAAATAATTTCTGTGGTTAAAAAAAAAAATCAAGTAAGCCTTTTTAAAGCAATAAATTAAAAGAATGCTAGAAACAATGAACAGGCCCAGAAAAAAAAAAAAATTACATATATGTGGAGACTGAACATAATAACAGCATGAAATGCTCCCCGTAGACATAATGTTTGTTCTTTTCTTGCACTCTGTTCATTAATTTGATGTGAAGCTGTTTCATAGTGATCTGATTCTTACTTAAGACTAAGCTACAAATGTGAATCTCAAAGATACAGTACATTGGTCCCCCTCATAGCTGTACTATGAAGCTGTACTTCATCCCCACAAATAGTTTGCAGCATTTTACCCTAACCAAGGGTTACAAAAAAATACTCCATATTCTTCAAGAAAAACAGCATGGAGCAATACGTTGTTGTCGCAGACACACTTTAAAAGCCTTCAATTAGCAAGTTAGAAATTTATGTAGGCCTACCTGTGAATACGTAATACACCATAACAGAAACTACTGTATTCCTACTTCATTCCTGAGCCATTCTTCAGCTGCATGGTTGTAAGAAGAGGGAGGAGACAGTGTTATGGGGGATCACATAACAATAGTTTGAGATGCATGATCTGTATTTGAAGTGAATTATTTATTTGTTTGAAATTGAATATTAACAATGGAGTTAACATTCTTGCCCAACAATAGCCCTTTTTTTCATTCTGACTTCCTTCTGATTGACAAATTGTAATTATTATCAGGTGCCATGAGTAGTGACTGATGGCGAGCCTTGCTCCAGAATAGTGAGGCATAAAATCAGTTCATGCTTTCACCACTTTTTAATGCTTTCTGTTGGGCAAATTGGCCAAATGCCTATAAGAAGAGCTCCTGAATGCAAGAGTCTTCATCAGCAGAATTTTCTTATTTCAAATATTACCTATTTTCATGTGAAAAGATTCATCTCTGTTCAACATTGTAGAAATTCAGATTAAGGTACTCTGTAGCATTCTGTGACATGGTTGTTTTTATTAAAAAATAAATAAATAGAAGTTCTTAATGAATCAAATTAAAATATTCCTAAAAACATAGGCAGATATATGCTTGAATAGTTCAATGTTGATTCATTTTATTCATTTATTTATTTTAATGCCTATAAGAAACTGTCTTAAATGCAGTTCTAACAATTTCAGTGAAAATCCTGATGGTAAAACCTATCACATCTTATGTGGAAGTTATCACTTGTGGCATATGGGAGGTCATCTGTGGATGTAGGAGGAGAAATTTGCATTTTTTTTTCTCATAGTTCGTATTTT
Source organism: Anas acuta (assembly GCF_963932015.1). Taxonomy (NCBI): domain Eukaryota; kingdom Metazoa; phylum Chordata; class Aves; order Anseriformes; family Anatidae; genus Anas; species Anas acuta. Next base: position 17,982,561 of record NC_088991.1, read on the forward strand.
TAAACAAACAACACTTTATAAACTTACCTACTAAACAAATTTATCTGTACTTAAGACATTAATGTATTGATTTAAAAATATATATTCATAATATTAAAATTCTGATTCCCTTCAAAAAAAAACTTTTTTTTTTTAATATAAATTCACTTACTATAACTGCTTATAAAAATTTTATTTGCTCTCTTCCTATATTGAGACATTTGTGTGCATGTGGATTAAGCACATAAAATCAGTTGAGAGATTTTTCCAAAAATGTGTAAAGAACATGCATATAAGGAAGCACAACCATCTGAAGTTAAAATTCTAAGAGAATGAGCTTATAGGCAAGTTTGGGTTTGTGATAAATATTGCCATATAGCACAAAGGAGTGGATGCAGTCTTAAAAATGTGTCAAAGACTGATCGATGATTTTCTTCAGAAAAACGCATCAGATATTACCATTTCTTTAATCCATTATTTAGGATTCTGTTGTAAATTGACAAAAATATTTCCTTACTAATCTAAGTGGCTGACAACATTTGTTGAAAAACCTGAAGTGTTCATGTAACTTGTAATAAATATAAACATTCACAGATATGCATCTAGATATGTTATTTATGAACACGACTCTTGTTTACTAGTAGCACAGAAGTGACATTTAGATTTCATTGCACAGAGATGTTTGAATATTATAGTTATGATACTTGCCACATGGCAATATGTTCTATATTTCTGATTTAAAACTTGATCAGTAGAAGGAGCTGTGTGATAAACTTTGGAGCATTCGGACCCGGTGCAAAAAGCTCTGGGGCTCTATTTTTAAGTTCAAGTACTACTACTGCTGCTTCCATTTAGAATTTTCATTTTTACCAAAGTAAAATGGAACCTGTGGTTGGATGCATAACAGTAAGTTACTTTGCTTTTGCAAATGCTATCAGCTGTTATTAACAATTAGCTTACAGAGGATTTTTTTTTTTAACTGACTAACAAGCAAGGTGATATATTGTGCATTAACAAAAGGGAAATTTTTAACGAATGTAGGTCATCTTTGAACAAAATTAGCATTCACCAAAATATGCCTCTAAGTGTTTCAGCTGTAGGAAGCCAAGCTGCTGTTTTAAAACATGGTAAAATGCTGCCCTCTTCTGTTTATTCTCAACTAATTTTTTTCTCTGCGGTGTCTGCAATGCCTATGACTCACTGTCTGTGATAGATGCTGTTAGATCTTCTGATAAAAATAAATAAAATAGAGTTTGCAAGTACATTTGAAATAAGCATATGCTTAATGTTGAAACTATGTAGGAAAAGCACATAGGATATTTTAGAAGTTCCTCATATTCTGTGCATTCTGTTCATTAGGTTGAATCTAGTAGTTCTCAGTTCTCTTACAAATGTACTGTGGAGGATAGAGATAGATTTTAACCTGTATAAGGATTCTCAACTGTTTGTCTGATGATGAATTTACCCAATATCCATTGTGTTCTCCTGACCAACCTGTCTTGTGAAGCAGTACAGATTCTTCAGAGATTCTTACCACTGCAAAAATTAGAATGCTTTTCCTAGAGATGAAGAATCTGTTTGTATCATATTTTTGGTATTGCTTATCAAGTTGCATTGTTGTCATCTTAATAGAATATCTAACTAAGCTTATGAGAAACCATTTACTGCAGAAAATAATCAAACATCTTGTTTTAATCCATCTTGAAATCTAACACGATGCTTTCTTCTGCAGTACTTCCAGCAAAGCAGTTATGATTCACGATGCAGTCAGTGTGGCTTTTTGTAAACATAGTCTTTCCACATACTCTGTGACATTTCTGTAATGAATCATCAGGCATGAAAAATGTACATTGTCATGGGCTAACACTGAGAGAAGTCAGTGAAGTAATGGGTTACTATTAAGATTGCCATAAAATTGAGCTGATAAAAGATGATGCTGTGATTCGGTATATATACTGACAAGTACATATTATCATATGTGATCTCCAGGATGTTGATTCATTAACCTGTTGAAATCCCCAGGAATTGTAATGCTTACGGCTTGATTGAAATTTAGTTATAAAAATAATAACAATTGTTCAGTGACTAGCACTAAAATAAGTACTTTTCTGCTTGGTGCTGTACTTAAGTGCACCTGTCCTAGTTTTCAACATTATTTAAAAGCTGATGCAACCTTGATTTTAGATCAAGTACTCCCTTCCAGACTGGCAGAAGCCTTTTGGTAGCTGTAGCTCCCTGCACTGAAGTACAAACAAGTATGAGAGTGTTGATAAAGGACAGGTTCTTACAAAGATGAAATTCTTTTTTTGAAATAATGAAAACTTCTCACAACTTATTTGCTCAGTACTGAAATGTTGTCTTTTCCTACCTATGATTTAATGAGCAATTACCTTGAAAATGACTATTTCTTGGGATGGTGTGTTTTGCTATTCTGATAAATTTATTTTTGTTTTAAATGCCCAAATAACAATCATCTTAGCCACATTTTTTTAAATAAATATAATTTTGAGTTACGAAATTGTTCGTGGCATTAATGAAAAATTCATGATGTTGCTACTCTTATCTCAACAAATGAGAAAATGTTTCCAACTTATTGTTGTGGACTCATCTGGCAGAGATTGGTACAACTGGTAGGCTGAAATAGTCATATTTACTAATCTTTGCTAACTTTACCTGAATTGCTCTCAGTATTGTAGATCTGTCTATATTTGAAAGTAACATTTTAAATTTTTTCTTAAATGAATTAAGCAAGCAGTGGTTTAATGCACTCTAGTTATGTATTGTCCTTATAAATTGAGTAATGATGTTGATGTGTACCTACTCAGATGGTGAGGAGAAGAAAGCATTTGAGGAGAAGAAAGAATTGAAAATATACATAATAATACTAAGAACATGAATGTATGTTACTCTTAGGATAAAGACTATTCTATATAGCTATTGAAGACTTCCCATTCAATTCCCAGCAATTAAGAGACTGAATTGGTAGAGATGAGGACAAATCCCTTCAGTACTTATTATAAAGTAGAAAATACCATAATTCACAAGTATAACAGTGTAAACGGTTATGATCTTTTGTTTTTCCTTTTGTTGTTGGCAAAAAAGTTTGCTACAAAAGAATATAACATGATTAATGTGGAAATCTAACTCTGACTTTTGTAAAGCTGTAAGACAAAAATTGAAAGATGTTCTGATATAAAAGGGATGAAATAACAAGTACATTGCTTATAGGTTTAGATATGAACTCAACAATTGGTCATTGGGAAATTACAGAATTGAAACATGAAGATGAATGAGATGCGCATAGGGCTATAGAATTCTGTGAGGATCACCAGCCAACAAACCCAACAATAGCAAAAGATATTTATATTGGTATCTCTAGGATACCAGAAATTTAATTATGTCCAGAGCAGGTAAGAGCACTTCCACCACAGAAGTAATAAATAAGCAGATGTTTCTTAGTTTTCTGCTGGGCCTTAATCCCTTTTAATTCTATCTGCCCTGTAAGGGAGCACAGAGAATGCTAAACTTGGTCTGAATGTTTCACTTCCACTCTGCGTATAATGACAAAAATCTCAGATCTTATTTCCTGCAGGAGTTAGTCCTGAATAACTATCAGAAGACAAAAGCATTTCAGTCAAAACAAGATTTATAAACACTGTTCAACCCTATGCTGTTATACTTCTTTTGCATTCAGATCAGATATCAGAAAGAGTTCTATCCTAATGTGATGTAAATATTTTATTTTATTTTATTTTGCATTTCAACAATAATGATAAAAGCCTCATTAAAACCTCAGCTATTCAGAGGTGGCAAGAGCAGCTCAGGCAAGAAGAGGCTTTACCCTTTTTCATTTTGCAGGTGGCACCTGCGGGTCCCAAGGATTGCCACTGCTGGGAAACTTGCCAGTCCTTGCTGGGTGGACATCATTTGGTAGCATTGCTACGTTAACTATAGCCAAGTGCCAGCTTGTGTTTCAAAATGATGGGCGTTAGGTAAATGTGCTATAAATTGAGTGTGTTTCTATGAATAGCTTCAAACATGTCTAAGCCGTTTACTTTTGTGGTTTTGACCACAATTTCATTTCTGTGTGCAGTTAGAAAAATGTCTGTCTATGCATTTTAGCCTGTTGCTGTACCACAGGGGAATGTGGGATGAACAGATCCAAGGTGGTGTCTGTCCCTCCTGACCTACCTTTTGGTAGGTTTTTTATGATTTAAAATAAAAATAAAAATCTCAGTATTTCTGTAAGGTTTTGCACAATACTGTGTGAAGGTTTGGGGTCCAGTCACTGTGTATTGTGGATAATGCACAGGATAGATACTCTTAAAATCTGTCTATCTTCTTTGTAGGTAAGGTAGTTGTAGGGGAAATATTGTGGTACACAGAGATATTCAACTATTGAAGTAAGGACAACTATATAAATACTTAGATATACAAAATCTATAGTTTTGTGAAGGCAATGGCCTGAATTTGACAAAGTATTTGAACAACAAGCATTTAAGTAATACCAATATAGGTTACTGAAATTATTCAGGTGTTTAATTTAGGCATATGTGTAAGCGATTTGCTAGTTCTTAATCTTCAAAAATTTGGAAAGCTTTGTTACAAAACATGAATCTACCAACTTAGGGTAAGTTCTCCTTCAGCTACATGGTGTTTTGAAGAGGAAAATAACATGGTAATACAAATGCTTTCTTACGAAATCCATTTTAAACAATGAAAAAATTGCTTTGGTTATTCATACGTATACGCTTTTTAAAAAAATCAAAACAATTATAATGACACTTTAATGGAAATATTTCATCAGTAAAACCAAAGCAATTGCACCAACGGGCTTGAAAGCAGCCCTGCTCCCTGTGAGCACATTTGGGCTGAGTGCTGACCACACAGCCTGGTTGCTGCCATCCTTCCCAGAGGATCTGCCTCTGCGCATGGCTGCCAGTGTGTACCTCCAAGAAACACTGCTCAATGGCTGTATTAGTAATACCTTTTTTCAAGGGAAATACTAAATATACTGTCTACTCCCACAGATGATGTAGCTTTAGACAATATTTTACAATGTTAAAAATTAATAATAGAAATAGTGGTTTAAACTTAAACATTGCAAACTAAACAAACAAACCATCTCACATATATGAGGTCTATCCAGTGGCAAAATGTAGCTCAGTTAGCACAACCATTTCTTTCTCAGACATCTCAGTAATATCACCATCTTGGAGGAATAGACCTGTAAAGGCCATTAGAAGTAATTTAAAAAGTGAATGCTAAAACTGCTCCGCTGTGTATGCAAAAAATAAAAATAAAGACCCAAGCTGGTTGATAGTATTACAGTAACACTTAGAATCACTGCTCAAAACAGGGCATTGTCCTTATGTTAAAGCTGAACCTCTCAAAGATGTTGATGAGGCTCATAGTGGTGATTTTTTTTGAATTCTGGAATTGAATTCAGGGATGAAATGTTTAATCAAAGTAACTCACAAGCAGTTTGAATGATTGTGCTGTCTTCAAGGGTCTGTTGGGACATCGTTGTCTTTTTCAAGAACTCTAAGAAAGTAAATAAAAAGTATTGGTACAGTTTATGCCTGTGGCTACATCATACTGTGAACACTCAAGGGATGTTTCAGGACAAAGCTGAGTATGGATCTTACTGCTGTAGTCTTAACCATAGAAAACATGCAGCACTTGCCAAAGTAGGGCTATTAGTCTGCCAGAGAATGTGCAACATCCAAATACATTGGTCAGTGTAATGGGAGGCTAACATCTCTGTATAATGAAAAGCAATGGTTTTAATAACTTTCTTGAGAACAAATATCTCTAGGACTTCATAACAGTGGTTTTTTTGTTTTGTTTTGTTTTGTTTTTTTAATTGCAACTTTAAGTTATTTTTGCTAAGGTCAAACACATCACGAAATATTTACTATGCAAAGCAGAAAAATTGCTTGCATTGGTAAAATTTGAGAAAATAAAATATTTGCTTATAAGAAAAGATTGTTTATTTTATTCAAAGTAAATATAAAGGGTTAGCTATCCCAAAATCAGCAGTATAATTCCTTGCACTTTTCACTGTAGAACAGAGAAAAAATAGGAAGGAAAAAATGCAGGAGAGAAAAAAATAAACCAACTCATGCTTTCTTTTCTTCATGCTGCTTGCTAAATTAATGGTTAAATCCTTAGTGAACTTGTTGGGTTGTTTGTTTTAGGCACAACTAGACAAGGAGCTTTTATTCTAGAACAGGGAGAGTGTGGTCCTGGGTAACCTGTTTTGGGTGTCCCTATTCAAGCAGGGGTTTGATGATGACTTTCAGAAGTTGCTTCCAACCTAACAATTCTGTAATTCTATGATATAACCAACATTTCTTAAAAAAAAATAAAAAAATTGAGTGTCTAGAAAATGTGAAAAGAATTAGGGATGTTAAATTAAACCAGCCAGCATCAAGTTCAAACCAAGTAACAGGAAATCCATCTGTGCCCAAGGCATTAGTAAAACTGTAGATCTCCTTTTCTTAATTTTTAAGTTTAGGTAGTCTTTGCTCCAATGTCTGCTTCATACCAAACCAAATATTGATTAAAAACCAAAGAAGTTACAACATGAAAATAAGAACAACTGTTTAGGAATACAAAGTGATACTGAGGCAAAAAATAAACCAGGAGTGTAAATACTGTCAAACTGCAGAGAACATTCTCTATTCCAGGCTGTCCATACTGTAGCTTGTAGCTAGACCAATACAAGCAGTATACAATCAAGAATGTGATGCATAATCAAATGAGTCTTTGAAACATAGCTGTAGTACTTTATAAGAATCATTAATTACCTATTCCATCGAATCTAACATGTATTTTAAAGACATTTAAATATTTTCTATGTTTACATTGCTAATTTAGCATTCCAGCTACATAAACATGACAGTGATGGTTAAAATTGTTACAGATTTATTTGAAAAGATGCATCAATGAAAACAAATAGGATGTATCTTTCAACTGAAGTGTTTGGATACAAATCTTAGTTCCTAGATAAGGGAAAATTTTAACAAAACAAATCCATGCAAGGAACTTTCTTTTTAACCCTGAAAAAGATTTCTTTGGCTTCATGTTTTGAGGGCCTCAAATGAGCTGCAGGTTAAATAAAGCTCATATCTGTTTGTGGTGTGTAAACCTTGGCTGGCTGCCAGGCACTCACCAAGTTTCTCTTTTGTTACCCCTCAACAGGATAGGGGGAAAAATCTGAAGAAAAGAAGCTAAAGTGTTGAGATGGAGACAGGAAGATCACATGCTGATTAGTACTATTGCAGGCAAAACAGATTAGACCTAGGGAAAACTAATTTAATTTGTTGCCAATTAGGATGGTGAGAAATAAAGACAAATATTCTATGCATAAATTGTAATTTCATACAACCTTTGCATATAGATGTATGTACATCTGTATGTGGATATTATGCTTTAAAAGTAGAGCAAATGTGTATATTTTTCTTTCATTAGGAGAGTCAGGACATTGACTTGTAATTTAATCCTAATTTTAGGCCTGTTAACGTCAAATACATCATTCCATCCGTCTTCTTAGAAGCATCCTTCCCACATACTTTCTGTTGGTGAGAACATAAAAAGCAGATTTAATTTAGTTCTCCTGCATGCAACATGTGTTAAACCACAGTAGAGTTACATATGTCATATGTAGTTATCTCTACATATGACATACAATTTCCAAATTTCTGAAATACCCTTTGAAGTCCACACACAATACACTGAAAGTTTTGCAAGAAGTATAGCATCAATAGTTTGCCATTGAAAGGTAGCAGATAGGGAAGCTGTGGGTGACACAAAATTGTGAGAGCAGCCCACTGAGACATACTTAATTCCAGGAAGTCTGGGTGCAGTGAGGTGTCTCATTCAGTGTTGCTCTTTTTTTCTTTTCTTCATCCTGGCCTTTAATCTTATCCCTTTAATGTAGGATTATCTTTCAAAATTTCTTCAGGTTTAAATAGAACATGTGACAGAACATGGACGATAAACAACACATGAAGTGAGCAAATTAGCGCTAATATATATTTGTGTATCTGTTATTCAGAATTCTATGCATAACTAGTAGCAATGTTTGAGCATTAAGTGTTGTACATGAATGAGAAAAAAAATAGGATATTGGACTGGATAACAACATGCAGCTATAAAATCTCTAACTTAATATGTTTCATTTATTTGACAAAACTGTTCATTGGAAAGTGAATTTTCAAATTCTTTAAGAAAAGATCCCCATTCAGTGGAGTTCCAGGGATCTATGGGAAAAAAAAAAAAAAAAAAAAAAAAAGGCTGATGATGACAATTGAGTATGTGAACCCTTTCTGTGATTATGGGTATGCAATCTGCTCTGAAGTCTGGGAAAGGTAAGTAGGCAGTGCCAGTGTCACTATGGCACTCTTTTCCTTTCTTCATGTCCTTTGGCAGGCCTAGCAATTGAATTCTTCTCTCAGTAACATCTATGCCCTTTGCTTCCTTGCTGTTTAACCAGACAGTGAGTTGACAATGTTGACATATCTGGAAAGATTGACTTAAGGTGTAATTAAAGGCTGGGACAACTTATATTTGTGTGTATTTCAGCTGCAGGATATGAAATGGAGTAGTGGTATGATGTAGTACTGAATGACTGCAGTAATATGCACAGTTGTGCACTGGCTTTTTTCCAGTATTTTGTTCTAATGAATTTCTTGTTCTTGGAAATTATGTCACTAAAGCAGTATGTTCAAAGCTAGTTTTGGATGATTTTTCTTCTTTTACATACCTCAATAAATATTGCTAAAAAGAATTTAGAACAAAGGAAGGGTTGCAGGAAATTATCCAGGCCAGCTCCTTTGCTTTTTTTCCCTCTTGTTGGAGGGTGTGAGAATACAAAGCATTATTATGTTATCTCCCTGTTCATTATGAATGTATGAATAGAGCAATTTCCTTATTCACACATCTTTACAAATTAGTAGCTTGATTTCCTGTCATTTAAAGCTACAAATGTGTTTAACAAAGAAAATAATAAAATCATAACAATTATTACAGACATTAGGTAATATGAAAAACTCATTGGTTTAATTAAAAGCTGATTACTTCAAAAGTAAAGGTGTGGTCTATCAACTGTAAAGTACAAGGAAAGTACCCAGTAACTTCACAACACCAATTATACCAATTTACTATCACACCAATTTTAGAAAGGTGAGAAAGCTTTTCCTATTTTTAGTTTAGTTTTACATTTTAGCTCATCTTTTTTTTTTCGCTATAAACACCCAAACATACACACACACGCGCACACATGAGAAAAGGGATCTTCAAGGCACTAAGCACAGCTTGATGTAAATCCTGCAAAACCCTGAAGCCGACACCTGATGTTAAGCACCTATGTAGCACTATCAATGTCAGTAGAATTAAGTGCTCAAAAATAAAGCATCTGTTTAAGTGCCTGGATGATTTGGGCTAGAATTAAAGACTTAGCTCAGCAAGCATAGGTATAAACTTAAAAGTTACATGGTTTATATTAGCCTTCTAGGGGCCATAAAATTAATGAAAATTTGCCTTAGACTGAAATCTTATTAGGTCTTAGTCAAGTGATGACAAATCCCAGTGACACAGTTGCTTGAGGTCATTTTCCAAAACTTCTAAGGCAGGGGCAGTTCAACCTAGACTGAAGAAGATACAGTCTCTGTCTACAGACAGAGACATACACGTATTATATGTCTTACAGGATATATTTGCTGAGCAGTACTGTTCTGCTAATTCAAGATAACACTGGGGGATCAAGACTCCTTTGAGATGACTTTGTTTATTTACTTTCCTATGGATGAGGTGTCATTCAGAGTTCATGTTCAATAAGAGTGTATAAACTATTTTGGACGATGAAGGCACAGTACAGGAACCTGGTGGATTTTTTCTCCTTACGAGTTCATTATGCTAGAAGTTTGTCTGTGGGTCATTGTGTGCATTCTTTTGCTAAAGATGATAACATTAGAATTATAAAACTCTGAATGAAATGGTAGCTTTTCTTGTGAATTACAGAAGAGATGGGCTGGCTTGTATAACAAGGCTATACTGTTACTGTCAGCTAATGCATGTTCCTTTTCTAGACGTTGATTATTTGTGAGTGTCTCTGTTTCCTCTTAAAATAAGGTGAAATATGTTAAATTACCTTCAGTGGTGTCTTCTTTTATGTATTCTATTTTACATTAAAATGGATTATGAACATTTGCAGTGTTTATATTCTTTCAGTGGATATGTATTAGCTAACAAATGAGGGGGGGAGGGGGGGAAAATAAGTCTTTAAAATCTTTCAGCTTTTTTCAGACAATGTGTTTGGAGGCAACAAAATAATTTTTATGATGAAAGGGACTGAATTAGTAGGAATGCTTAAAATACCTATTTCAAAACCACACTTCCTTTCTGTAATTACTGTATATTCGGGCCATGACTTACTCTTGGAACTTCATAGGTGTTGGGGAACCTTTTATGCAGCAATTAGTGAGTAACCAAAAAGGGTGAGAAAAGTCTCAGAGAGCTCATTCTGGTTGACACTTCAGCTTATATCACAAGAAATACTTCCTTTGAAGGTAGTTAGGAAGCAGCAAATGCTCTTCACTAAGTTGAAAGTATTTCCTCCCTCCTGTATGGTACAACACATAACATCTTGTACAGTTCACTGCAGAAAAAGAAGGAAAAGATGTAAGTGGTGGTATATTGCAGGACATGTCAGGTGCTCTGAAGAAAATCCAGATATCTCAATTGGCAACTTCTTAATCGGGGAAGATTTAATGACCTGGCCTATTCTAAATCCAAGTCTCTATGGGAGTAGATCAGAGTTATTACATTCTTACTGAATTATAGACTTATATGCATAAAAATCAATGGATTAATAAAATTGTATGTTTTCAGTTATTACATTTTTTGCGTGTATGTAAGCTGAATTAGAATGGGGAACAGTGCAAATAGGAAATAATTACACAGATAAACTGGAATCCTTTTGTCTCAGCTAAGTACCTAACATTTTTGATGCTAGACACTCTATTGCAACTAACTGTAAACTATATTTAATGCCTTAGGAAATGAGTGCATTTAAATATTATGGTGGTAAAATCAATCTAGATTATTATGAGAAATAAAACAGCTATATTTTTGGCCTTTTTTTTTTTTTAGGTTTTCAGTAAAAATAAATGGGAATACAGAAATAATAAATGAGCATGCAGTAGTTTAATCACTTTGTAAGTTGCTAGAATGATCTTTGAATAAGGATCATTTCACTAATTCAGCTGTATCAGCTATTGTAGGGAAATTAAAGTGTTGCTGATCAAGCAGTTTTAACAGTCCTCCCCCCCCCCCCCCCCCCCCCCCCCCCACTCCTGAACATGAAATCTTCCAAATGTCTTTATATTACTTGTATAACCTTTGGAACAATTGGTGCTTTTTCTGTCATGTCTCAATGCTAAACACTAATGGATATTCTAAAACTATTTCATCAACACATGGGCAGCAGTGATATTGTTACTGGCCTTGAGGACCATAAAACGTATGATAGAGCGGGGAAGCAGGGATGATATTGGGGCTTTCACAGGACAAGGGCTCATGCATAGCATGTGCATAGTGAATGGAGTTCAAAGAGTGAAAATTCACCCTCAGAAAATCTGGGCTTTCTGAAATACCTTGTTTTATACAAGTTTGTTTCTGGAGCTTTGGAGAAACAGGATCATGTACACTGTAATTTTGCAGAGCTACATGAGCAATATTATGCCATCTGGGAAATAAAGACCCACAGCAAGTGTGTCTGCAGTAACTGGTCACCATAATCAAAAGCACCAGTGCAAAAAGCAAAGAGGGAAATGGGAAAATCATACACCTTTGGCTTGAAAACAGTCCCAATACCAAAGATTTCTACTCAGTCTACTGCACCTTTCATGTTCCCTAAGACATGAAAGGGTGGCTTAATAGCGGTTGGTATTGACAGGAGGGATGAATTACACTGAGGAGTGCAGGAACACAGACAAGTCCTCTTCTGTCAGAGGTCCCCACGCTGGGGTAGTGGTGGCATGCAGGAGAAGCAGGTGCTGAGGAGCAGCTGGACACTGGTGGGGTGCAGAAGGCCTCTTGACAGCCTCCTGCTGTGAGGGGTTGTCACTCAGCTGGCTCATCCCCAGGCCACATGTGGTTCAAGGTCGGCACTAAACTTCCCCATAGTTGCTGCTTCTGTGGATATTTCTCAGTGAAATTTGCAGGAAACTCTTTATTAGCTAGGTGAAATACCCTAAATCATGCAGTGCTGCAGGGCTGCTCGGCCCTACGAGAACCTTTCCTGAGTAGTGCTATGGCTTGTCATGGGGAACTGGAGATGTTTTGTCAGTGAAAAAAGTTCTGTCAACCACAGACTCAAGGGAAAAAAAATAAAAATTGAACCATTAATTCTAGATGAATGCCGATATAACCACAAATGTCAGAATCCAGAATAAGCCCTTTTATGTTTTGCAGTATTTCATTTTCATCTTTATTTATATATTATGACCTTTTCCAACCCTATATCAACTTTTTTTTTTCCCAGTTACAAAGCATTTGACGTACAATTCTTGATAACCAGACATAATTCTTCACATTTTTCAGTAACTTACTTCCCTGAAATTGTCTTTTTCCATGTCTCTCTTTTTAAGCCAGCTGATCTGAGCACACTCTCTTCTTATTTGATCCTGTCAACCTCCACTTGCAAAAATTATGCTTTTATATTTATATATATATGGAGAGAGAGCTGCATTTCTACAAAACAGCCACCCCACCACCTTGTTTTGATAAATACCCTGACATTTCTAAGGCTGAAACTTCTATGGAGCTAGATGAAAATTCGTGTATATTGTCAGCATCAATGCTGAAGCAAATGTCTATCTAAAATTTAGTTCTGTGGTGGCAAGTAGTAGTGCTGTGGGCCTTGTGCCTTTTTCTTGTGTCTGGTGGCATGATGCATATTCAGAGAAATATGTGTAGTATAAATATTTTTCTGTTAAGCAATTACCAGCATTGGCATTGTGTTGTTTTGGGCAGGAAGGGGTGTGGGAAAGTAGAAGGGTTAATTTCATTTGCTATTTTTTACTTATAGTCCTTTTGTTTCTGTACTAGTCACCATTCCTACTTTTCTGATCTGGAGCTCAGAAATTGTTTCTCTGTGGATTTGAAAAGCAATTTTACTCATACAACACTGAGGTGTTTCATATGGATGAAAATTTAGGACTTGCTTTTGAAAACTGATGATGAACACATGAGGACACCAAGATATATGTTCAGCAGAAGGAAAGATAATTATTTCCATTCTCACTACATGAAAGGACAATGTTTTTAATAAATAATATAAATGCTACTCTCCTCTGCTGTTGTTTAGGCAGTGGATCCAACTGCATGTGTCTCCATCTCCTATGTTGCTGAAGTTATTTTGTGGTCCACAGATGAATAGTAGGGTCAGAGAGGTGAAGGGACTCCTTGTGCCAAAAATTCTTTTCCACACAGCTTGATGGTTAAGATTGCTTTATTCTTATTTTAGTACATTGCACTAGCAGGACTTTAATCTTTTAATGCAGAAGAATATATTTTCATGTATTTCATTATGTGGAATATCAGCTGCTTCAGCATCCATAAGAAGTAAAACTTTGGGTTATAGAGCTTTCTATAAAAAAAGCAACTATAGATGCTTTTCTTCATTGCTGTTATTAATGTTTTTAATAAATAAAAGAGTAGCAGCAGTGCTTCTCTGGGAAGTGTGTTGTCAGTGAATCAGAAGCAAGAACTTCAGACTTTCAGGATGATCATTTCCTCCAAGGGAAATTTTTTGTACCAGCTCTCAAAAATAGCAGGCTGGAGATATTTCAGGAAAATTTTGACACTAATTTTCTTCATTGAGTGCTTCACTCTTTCCATGGATTGCAATATTTGTATTCTGAAAACTCTCTGTATATATATATATGTATACTGTGTGTATATATATGTACTGTGTATATATATATATATGTATGATTTCTCTCTTTTACTTTTTAACAAAATAATTTGCTTTCATTATGAGGATGCTATTATCTGTGAATTAACTGTTGCTTTCTCTGTAACTCCAGTATTATTAGAATAAAAGCTATGTTCATTAGTCGTAATTATTTACCATGATATGCAATAACATAAGGTATAGACAAGACATCATTTAGAGCATTTTTTCCTCTGGCCTTTTCATAATAACTTTTAACAGAAGTTTGGTGACTGAATTAACAGAAAAAATGCTGAGCCGTAGGGTACTTAGCTTGGTACTCAGTGTGCAGAGAAATGCATTTTTTTTTGTGCTAGTTTTCATGCAAATCTGCTAAGGGCAGAGGAATCAAGATGCTTTAAGATGCTGAGTGTTTTAGTTTTCAAGTTTGGTAGTACACTAGGTAGATTATTAAAATTTTGATACTAGGTATACAAAAATCTTAATTATACTGAAAAGGATATTCTGTCATGAATTTCAAGTGATTTTAAGGGATACTTTTGTTATACCTTATTCATCCTTATTTTCAAATGGGGAAGACTAGTAAACCAAAATACTAACTTGTGTTTCTTGATAGGCGCTACTAGTGTTTCAATAACATTCAGATTATTTTTAATTTTGGAGGAAAATATTTTTTTACTTGTGACTCCTTTTTGTGGAGTGATTAAGCAGCACAACCCAGAGCAGAGATTACTGATTCCACATAAAAGAATCTGAAATTCCAAAATAGAGGTTTGTAACTTTTTTTTCTTTATGAATAGAATCAAAAAGATAAGAAGCAGAAGCTCATTGTGATAGGAAACATGTTTCTTCCCACTGGCAAATGCCTTAATGCTAAGGCCAGTGAGCTTCCCATTGATTTCATATGCCCCATGCACTGACAGCAGCGCAGTGCCTGGGTATGGCTTTGCAGCACTTTGTCTTCTGAAATGTAATGACATTAAGAACTCTTGGATGAGCTACTAGCAATCATTTTTATTATTGTTAGTGATGATACAAAAGGAATTATCAACTCTAGTATAGCCTTTGGTTTTAGAGTTTTTTTTTTTTTTTTTTTTTTTTTTTTTTTCTTGACAAATAGAAGCTTTATGCTGTGAGAAGTAATAAGAAAATGTTGCAGAGAGCTGTTGCATATGTCGTTTCATATGTTTTTTTCTCAGTATGTCATTGATTCTTTGTGTGTCTCAGGTTGATCACATAAAAAATATGTGACAGTCACCATATTAGACAATGACAAAGGGAAACATGACAGTGATTTCACAGAGCTCAGATTTTCAACTGTTCCATGATTTTTGGCAATAGAATTATGTAATAGAATTTTATTATTTATTTTTTAAGACATAGTTCTATAAATAATACCTTAATGGCTACAGATGACATGAAGTAGCACATGAAAGGCCCTTTAGAGTGATGTAAAATACATGACCTAGGAGAAAAGCAATCTATAAAAATGTTATCTGTTCTAAGAAAAAAATGACAGGAGGCTTAATGTAAATTTCTGCTCTCACAAAGACCAAAAAAAAAAAAAAAAAAAAAAGGAACAAAAAATGTCTTCTTTTCTAAAGCTAAATTTTTGTGGGCCAGTTTTGTTTCTGTGACACATCAAAATTGCTCTATCTATGAAACATATTGAAGTTAGCTTGGAGACAATAAAATGGCAGATTAATGTTCAGAGAGAAAATGTCATCCATATAAAACAAAGCGTGCAAATGGGAACTATCGCATCCGAGGCTTCAGTAAATCAAATTCATGAAAGGTCATATTGTAGAAATTCTGAATACAGATCTATATCTCATCAGATTCTTGCCATAAAATTAAGAATGAATATGAAATAAAAAATAATGCTTTCTGGATATAACTTGTTTATGTATGGTTCACTCAAAAAATACACATCATGAGAGCTCTAGAGGACCAAAATTTTTGACCACTTGGTCCAATCTGTAGTTTTAAAAGGCAAAGGACCTGGAAAATACTCGTATTTGAGACCTCAAATACGAGTATTACGTAGTATACGAGTATACGAGTATATATTACGAGTATACGAGACCTCAAATCCATCCGGTTTATGGTCTGTACATATAGGAATTCTTACATCGGTCTTTAAGACCAAGATTTTGTGACAAACTGTATTTTCTGGAATTACACTTTCAAAATATTAAATATTTGGATCTAATAAAGAGAAAGTTACTATACATGGGAATAAAGTGGAAATGTGGGTGATCTTCCCCACTTATAAGTCAGCCCAGTGAAAGGGCTGCATGGACTGGAAACTGTAGGAAAGAGATTGCAGCAGAATATCTAAGTGAAAAAAAAAGGACCGTTGATGGGTTTTCTTAATAGTATCCAGAAGGGGGGCACTTGAGTTAATTTTTGGATGTTCCTTTAAGCACCGAAGAGAGAAGCCTGAAAATCCAGAGACTTATTGAAGTCACTTTAAAAATTGAGATTGTATTTTTTATTATTCAAATTATTTCTTTCCACATAAAAAGGTTATTTTATTATTATTAAGTTATTAGCTATCATCACAGGAAAATGAAAGGGAATAGGGAAAATACAGTTATAGTGAAAAATAAAAGCATTAGCCAAAAGGTGAAATAATATAATTAATTCTTTACTTTCTCAATTAGGATAAATCCAGTAATGTAAAATACTGAAGTCATCATTTTAGTTAATTGCATAGCTGTAGAATGACTTCACTTCCAGATTTTTATTTATTTATTTATTTTATTGCAAATTGACTACCATTTAAGAAATAAGTGGCACTTAAAATATGAGCAGCTGAAGCTGTCACCAACTCTTTCCCTCTATGTTAGCTGTCAGCTGGTCAAAAACTGATTTCTGATCCTCCATTTCTTATGCATATGAAGCACCATACAGTGTTCACTGGTGCTCTCAAGCAGCCTTTCTGTTGCAATTATTACACAGAGCCTCAAAAGCTTGGTGTCTTTGAGATGGTGTTTAAGTGAAAATGCTGTAGAATAGGAATTCTATAATGTCAAGCTAAATAAACTAAAATATAATATGTAAAACTGAATCTATTCAGTGACAATTCTAACAACAGCATTAAAATTCATTGTTAGTCTCAACTGCTTCTCACTGCCCTGGATTTGTTTATTGCTCCACCAACTTCAAATATTTTAAATCAAACACAGCTCATAGTCTGAGAGACTACATGTTGCTTATGTATCTCGAGTTTAATGCTGCATTGGACAGTGCAAATCAGAAAGGAGATTTTGGGAAGGCAGGTTTCTACAACATTGACTGGAAAAGCAAGAAGGAGAAAAGGGATCTGGGTTAACACCTGCATAATGATGACCACAAGCTTGGTGCCTACAACATACTGACAAAGTTTGTGGTGGCTGAGTGAGATACAGGAAAAAATCCCTCATCTGTACTGTAGATTAGTATACCAACATGCTCTGTCTATGTGTGTGTATACGTATATAGAAATCTTTATTTATACGTATACTCCCCTACCATAGCTTATTAATAAGTATGTAGGCTAACAAAGTTGGAAGGTAACTTGGCTATTGCTAAAACATACAGTAGAACTGCGACAGCTTTAACAGCTTTTTGTGTGCTGGGATTCTGCAGACTGTGTGTGTTCTAGGACAGTACTTTAGGCATTTCTGATCTGTGAGAGGAACTGATTCAAACACAGGAGATTTATGTAGAGACCTTGACTCATGGCATAGATTTCATCACCATATAAAAACAGCTTGCACATTAAAGTGTTACATATATGCTTATTTAGGTCTATCTGCAACCATTTTATTAAGGATCCTGTGCAGATTTAGTTTGCTAATTTCTCTGCAAAGGTTAGCTACTTATTAAAGACTTCAGACCTTTTGTACATGTGTTCTATATAATTATCCCATCCACATTGCACCAGGAGGCATAATTTGTGAGGCCAAATCATAGAAAAATGCAAAATTTGCCTTTTTTTTTGAACCACCTGAAGCTGTCTGGAATTGCACAAAAGCTATTTTAAATGATATTGTTATATTTTAACTTATAGAGAGCTAGAGCTGTGATTTCCCTAGACACCCATAAGAACACAGATTTTCATTCTTTTTTTTTTTTTTTTTTAACCTTCCTTTGGGCCTTTTGTACTACTCCACTTTCAGTTTGTTGATTCTCAGCTTCTTTTAAAAGGGTATATCCGAATAAATGCAAGTTAATAAAGGACAGGGTGTGCAACGGGACTTCCTGGGTCACAGAGCTCAATTCCCTGCTATTGGTGGCAACTAGATCATGGAAATACATTCATAAATTGTGCTCATTTTCAAGTTTTTGCCAGTTGTTTTTATCACTGCTACTTGTGTCATGAAGCTGTTAACATGCTTAAAATCCTTACTAGCTGGAACTGTTTACCAATTTCCATTAACAAGTAGATAATTTTCTAGTATGTTATTATTTATTTTTTTTTTTCATTTAGTTGAAGTTAAGCTCAAAATGAAGTCCACATACTTACAGTTTTCAGCCTTTATTTAGGAAAGTTACTACTATAAAACACTGATAGCTTGTTACAGTGAAATTAGCTGAAGCTAACCTTGCTTTACATCAGCACAAATAATAAGCATGATAGAAATGGCCTCAAGGCAAAAAGGAAAAAATGGATCCATAAAATTTCCACATAAATCTGTGTTGATTTGAGAGTCTTATGTTTCAAGTAGGATTTCCATTTGGCCCCATGCAATCCCCTATGTAGATTTCTACATTGATGGGGAAAGACCTATATGTTCTATCCTTTATCACCTAATAAAGTCAAATCCCAGCAGTCATTTTTAGTTCTATCTGTGCTGTGTTTTAGAGCATTCTTTCTTGTCCCCACATTGGTAAAAAAACCTATCAATCTAAAATTTAGTCAGATATCTCACAGATTTTAATTACCTTGGCTTAACCAGGAACTCTCTTCTTTCTACTTTGCACCTTTAAATATTAGATATGTACCTATTGATTTATAGGTCAACTGATTATTCACTGAAAGTTTAATACACATTTGGGCACAATATGAATGAAGTGATTTCAGCTTATTCTTTCTGTCATTAGAAGATAACAAAACTCCTTAAATAATAGAATATATTGTAAATATATTCACAATATAGAATAAGGATATATTGTGAAGCAAGATGGGTATTGGGTCTGGTTAGAAAGTTTAACAGTGTTTTTCTTAACTTGTATTTAATAATTGCAATGAAGAAAAAAGGAATATTTCTGTGAAAATACTTTCAAGATTGTAAACCTTTAGGGATTTAATTTTTCATCCTCAAAATTCATTATGCTAACTTTGTAAAGAGTTTGTTGTATAAAAGAGTTACCAACCTGACAACCTTGGAAAAAAGAACCTTGAAAAACTTACAAGGATTTCTGATGAAAGCATGTTAAAACATTTGATGTAGATAAATAACACACATGCATATTCATGTTTAAAGTTAATGCAAAATTATAAGAAAACAGTGAAAACAAATAATTGATTCAAAATTATTCTGGCAAAAGAATAATGAACTTCAAGATGAAATGAACACAGTAACATAAAAAAGGAAAAAACAACCAAACAAAAAACCAAACCAATACATCAAATTCACTGGGAAATAACAGTAAGGTCAATAGCATGAATACAGTTGCCCTCTATTTATTTCTTAATTTCCCAAAGCTATTTTTTTTCTTGATGTTGGCCATTTTTAATTTTATCTACAGTTCTTACCTGCATTTTATCATCATGATTATCAAGGCATTGTCTTTGAACAGAACTAATTTGCCTTCTACCGAAGTGAAAGATGCTAACATTTATTGTGATTATCCTCTTGACTGTCTTGTCGTCTTGCCCTCTTGAAAGACACCCTTTTTTATGCTTGTCTTAATTACAGTCAAGATGCAAAATCTGCATAAACTTTCACAGTCAGGATCTTTTTCAAGACAGAAGAAACATGTTTTTATGTGTTTATAATTAAATCGGGACTGCAGATACTTTCATCTGCATATTCTGAAATACAAACCACAAGTATTTCCACATCCTCCATCAAAAGAAATTGAATTCTGATTAAGTAGTCTCTAAAGTAATAGTTTTTCCTAACTTCAGTTCACGTTCTTGTGTTCTGTATTATTAGTTTGTTTTATGAAGAAATTTTAAAATGCTTTTAAAAAAAATCCCAGTGAGCAACCTCATTGGGCCAATACTGGAACGGCAGATTGTAAACACTTTAGTTGTTGAATTCTATCATACACTCCACTCGTTTTAGTCACTCTCATTAGTCCTGTCTAGGTGCCAAGTGAATTAGTGCTGTAAATAAAAGCACCTTCTGATTAATAATACCAATTTAAAGTAGCCACTACAGCTTTAAGATTATGTTTTTTCTAAGAATATGATCTGGGATAATTTTTTACAAAAGTGATTTGAAAGATGACATACAACAGAAGCAATTAGTCCTAGCAGGTTAATTGGTATTAATATAAATCTTAATCTGCTGTGAATATTACTTCAGTACTTGGAAATACTATCCATATCTGGTGAAGGAAAAAAATGCAGTGGCATGTTTACTTATTATATACTTTGCTATTACTAGTGATCTTGTATGCATTGAATTGTATAAATTACAGTAACACATTTTGGCATGTGGCTCAAAACATTTTTGATGTGATTTAAATATCTATGCCTTCTGTAGTTATGCAGTGTGTCATGCACATTCTTTTAAACTATTGAATACCTCTCTAATCTTGGTCCTTAAAAATAATTTTCTTTATTCAATATTTGCAGTTGTTTCAAACCAACTTTTCCTTATAATTTAACCTTTTACCTCTTGCTCAGAAACATTAAGACCTATCCTTGAACTGGCAATAAAATCAAACAGCTAGTTGTTTTTCTGTACATATGATATTTGGACTTGGAGGGGGGAGGGAACAGATGATAAAAATGCCATTTTCAAAACTGGATTGTTTTATACAAACCACTGACATTTTTCAAACATATATTTCTTGTTTAGAAATTATACTCCAATTATAGCCTATAATCACAGAATCACAGAATCATCTAGGTTGGAAGAGACCTCCAAGATCACCTAGTCCAACCTTTTACCCAACATTAGCAAGGCCTCCACTAAACCATATCACTAAGCTCTACATCTAAATGTCTTTTAAAGACCTCCAGAAATGGTGACTCAACCACTTCACTGGGCAGCCCATTCCAATACCTAACAACCCTTTCAGTAAATAAGTTTTTCCTAATATGCAACTTAAACCTCCCCTGGTGCAACTGTAGCCCATTCCACATCATCCTATCTCTGAGCAAATCCTTACTCGGTGACTTTATAGACAAAATTTACAGATGGATCATTAAGAAGGACCAGTATCTGTGTACACTTTGCCATGTTATTCTTCAAGGTAATCACTGTCCAGCTACTGCCCCAGGTCGATTTTAAATTCTTCTGTTTTCCACACTCTCTGGTGTGAACTCAGCCCTGTGACTGATGAATTGCATATGAGAGCAAAATTTACCTCCCAATTTTATTGTACTGAAATGAAACCAGTGAAACCATGAATGGCTTGGTAACAAATATTTTCTCTTGGAAAAAAGTTGCAGAAGACATTTTAATAGGTTTTATAGATCTATGGGATGACATAAGAGGAGAAATCTAAAGGTCCCTCCATCATGAAAAACTTGTTAAAGTAAATATGTGTATATCATTTTTTTTAGTACAATGTTGCTGCCATTTACTTCTAAATGTTATTATGCTTAAATTGTCTTTTCATATCTCATTGCAAAAATTCTGTGCTCTGTAGTTAACCTTTTTAGTAATGACAAGGTGCAAAATATTTTTGAGGAAGATACCTGTATAACAATGGATTGTTTTCTATTGATCTATGTTTTGTATAAAGGAGAGCTCAGAAAAGAAAGAGCCAAACAATTTTGTAGTTATATAATTATGAACTATATTGCTGGTTTTTTTTTGTTTGTTTGTTTGTTTGTTTTAATTTTTTTGGCATTCAAGTAAGTGCCTAGACATTAGACCTGACCCTTGGGGGGGAAAAAATCTGACAAAAGTTGTTGCATGTGCTATTTTAGCTGTTGGTAACTGTTGCAATTCTTTATTTTTGAGGAGGGAAATAGTTTTCTATAGGTATTTGGGAAAGAAAATGGATGTGAATTAGCTCAGTCTGCCAAGACTTAATTTTATCCTTTACTGCCTCTTTCAGTGAGTCATTTGTTGGACAGTTTAAATTACTCTGGTATTTCACGGATCTTAGCACATAGACTACTTTTCTTCTTGTCATGGTTAAGTGGAACTGTACTTTCTGCAGTCCAGATTTACTATTCCTTTCATTAGATATGTGAATTTTAACCAACTCAAGTATGAATGGAGTTTTAGCTCACTTCTACTGAGTGTTTAGAAATAACTTCTAGTTATAAATTTCAATGAAAACATAACATTCTTATTTTTTCTTTGTAGCATTTAATTTAGGTGTCATATTTCTTTTTCCAAAGTGTAAAATAAATGAGCTCTGCCTTGCCATTTCCAGTTGACCCATGGGTTTTTTCAAGGAAATTGCTGTTTCACTTTTGAGTTCTTTTAGTGAAAGGGATTCAGACAAGGAGCTTCCAAGAGACAGAGGGACTCTCACTTAGTCTTTGTGTCTCTGTCTTGGGAGCATCTTCTTCCTATTGATGCGGTTTCGTACAGTAGGGAAAACTTCTTAGTCTCCTTTGGGCCTGCCAAGCCTGAGATTTTGCCGTGCAACACGATTTCTTTTCAATTGCAGAGTTGCACTCTGAAACATGCATCTGTGACCAGTATCATCCTTTGCTCCTTGAAATATTTTGGCCTGTTATGCTCAGGCATTTTCCCAGCTTCACTACTGCTGCTGCAAATGAGAGCTGCCATGGGAGGTGGGTGCAGGCAGGCATGGCCTGCCACGGCCTGCCTGGGCAGAGAGGCTCATACAAGTAGTAGGAGATATGTGAAGTTGTGGACAAGGAAAATGAGTGTGGGAATCCCCTTTCCAATGCTCCTAAATGACATTTATCTCATAAAGAAATCTCAGCTGTGACATTTTGTCTTAACAGAGAAAGTAATATTTTGCCTTAAAAGCTTTATCTTGCTGCACACCACACCCCATGTAGCAGAAATAGGCTGCAGCCTTTGTCTCGTGTTAGAAAGATAATGTTTTCAAGTGAAGCTCAAATACAGAATAGCCATTCCTAGGTGTGTCCCCTGTCTAGGGCATCTCTTTCTTTTTTTACACGTCTCCTGCATCTTTTGTCACTTTAATGTATCAAAGTAGTGTTTTAGGTGCCACTTCTTCAAAAGTCATTGTTAAAAAAAAAAAAAAAAAAGCATAGTGAGCAGCCTCTCACTATGATAAACTGCTTTCCTGAAAGTGTATCCCATCTAATGACATATTATTAAATACTTATATACCACTAGATTATGGAGAAACCTGTTACCCAGGCACCATCTATATTATTCCTTTTTTTTTTTTTTTTTTTTTTTTAAGAAACTAAAATAATTTTGGTGAAATATTAGCAATATCTATAAATATACAAAAAAAAATCTATGTTTCAAAATCATTTTCTTCTATCATATTTTCCTCTTCTTGAAAATTGATGAAGTCAGAAATATCCAAGATTCTTGAGTTGATACTTAATAAGAATTTGTATGATAAATAGCTAAACTCCATTGGGAAAAATCAATTATTTAGAAAAATTGTCAATATTTTTCATTAAATTTAAGCATGGCTATATCAGCTTACATGAATTCTACCTGTTTGTTTTTCTGATGTACTATTGATTATGGATAGAGATCAGTCTATGGGTTCTGAGTCACTATAAAAATGTTCCCATGTTTCCTTTTCCCTTTTTAAAAACCCAACTTATGAATTACCCAGCTGTAATGCTTTATGCATTCTTAAAGGTTCAAATATTCAAATTATCACCTAATTTGTAACCATAAAAAGCATTTTATTGTTTCACTTACCTGCCCTGGGAACATTTATCCCAATACTGAGTTATGTGACTTTTAGATTATTTCACAAATAGTGAAGTAGGTAGTTATTTAATTCAGGCTTTTAGTCGAATCTAGCTCATCAGTCTGTATATATTCTTGAAGTCCAGTCTTAATGCTGATTGAACCTCCTACTGTAATTGATTTAGGAATGTAAATTTTCAAAAAGAATCTATATTTAATCATATAACTAAAATGTTTATGGAGAGGTACCATCCATTTTTCTACCCTTTTTGGGGGCATTTACTTGCAAAAAAAATGTTATTATAAATTAGATTTAAAACTAAGGGAACTAAATTTTTAATAAATACAAATGCCAAATACATTTCTGAAAATGAGACTGTGTTTAAAGATAGAAAACATTACAGTTTTATGTCTGTATGTCCATCTTTTCCTCCTAAACTCTAACAGTCCATTTCTTTTTACATGTTTTTAGTGAAATCACAATTCTGTCTATGAGTGTTGAAAGAGGTCACAGAATACATGTAACCATCTAATTCAAATACATGGCTAATTCAAATACTTCCAAGTTGAGATTCATAGTTTTATTTCAAATGTTACCAATTCTCTTCATTGACCAGTGATTTATTGTGTCAAGTAGGAAACTGAACTTTCTGTTGTCGACAATGGGATTGGAAGGGACTGTGAAGTTTGATGAATGAATTAATTAATATAACCAGAGCTTTTATTGTCTGTAATGCACTGAGTACATATAAAATACATGTACAAACCCTGCACCCTTGTATGCATGGCTTTGCCAGTGATATAAAACAATACATATTAACTTAATAGCAGCATAATATTTCATGAGTAGTATGTTTAGGACAGTTTGTAAACTGTCACTTGCATCTACAGAAAGACATAAGCCAAACTTAGATGATTTTGATAAGGTTTCTTGGTGCTAAATCAGGTCAATGCCTCCACATTTCATGAACTTTAACTCTGTGCATTATCTTAGCAAAATCCATGTTATGTTTTCTTCTGTCAGTGACAGCATTTCACCTACTGCTTTTCTTTCTAAGGAAGCTCATTTTTCTAAATGTTTTCTTGAGACTTTCTCTCATTCCCCATTCTGGGCCCTTAAAGTATAGTAATGTCATTAATGTCTAGTTGATGATGGCTTGTATAGGTTTATCTTTTGATCAAAATGGGTACATTTTCCTTTTCAAATATTTTCTGTATGTTTCAAATATTGACTATATGTTTGTGTGTCTGAACAGCACTATCCTTTCTTATTAGTTCATAACTTTTATTTACATTATATGCTTTCCGTTGAAGTTTCTAAATCACCTGTAAACATTACTCTTTCTTTCTTCCTCTTCCCCCACCTCCAAATTAGGTAGTAAATTTTTAATTAAACTTGCCTTGACATTTTAAGGACACTGAATATCTTTGTCAATTACACAACAGATAACAAAGTAATCCAATTTTCTGGCCTCCCACAAATTATCCCTTCAAAGAATATAGCTCTTGCTTCCCGTGTTTAAAATAAGCATTACCCTTAGCCTAGCAACCACTGTCAATTACTAATCTTTTATTATTGGCTCCAGGGAAAGATTAAAGAAAAAGCTGAAACATAGCTGACAGTTTGGTTATCGCATCTGGAGTAAATGAAAAGCATGGCCTGAATCCATCAGGGAAGATTAGGAAAATGTGAGAAAATTACTGATGTCCTTTTACACATGTAAATTCAAACTCATTCAAAAATTGAGGTATCTAACTTTTGACAGATCTTTTCTATTGCTTATTTCACTTAGGAGTAATGTTGTAGATGGCAAAGATAAAGAGGAAAATGTGTTCTCATCAGTGAAACAGTTGCAGTGATGTTGCTTTACTGTGTGTCTCAGGAGAAATGTGAACATGCCAACAGTGCATAAACTGTTCCAACTCCTAGCCACACTTGACAAGGGGTATGGTTTGAGGGGATGCTTGCTCTTTGTCCCTACCAAATTTGATTAAATTAAACACGAATAATTAGTGACAAAAGGAAAACTTACAGAGTTTCATTATAGAATTTGGTTTAAAGCTGTCATATTTCTATCAATATTGAAGATAATTGCATAGCATGCTATTTATAGGTGAAATATAAATTCTGTATCAGAATATGGTGAGGGAAAATCAACTTTTTGGGAACTGAACTGTAATTTTTCAGAATATGTCTTGAATAGTCTCTGGTTGTGTGCCTGCATGTCATGTGTTGGGACAATAATCTTGATCTGAGCTCGGGTGATACTACAACAATGGATTCCAACTGGAAATAATCCTTTGAAAGGAACTACTGCTCTGTAAAGTATATAATATCTTCTCAAGATGGAGCAGTGGATTTAAAAATAAATGTGCTGTTAGACTTCAGATCTTTTATCTTACCAAATTGACCTTTTTTCTTTAATGACTTGAATGCTAGGTTTGCCTCCTGTGTTCTAAAATACTGCACAATGTAACTCTGCTATTGAGTGAACAAGATGGCCCTTTTTGGAGGGATGGGGTAGGCAGGGAATGGGGAATGGGGGCAGGTAAAGTATTCTGAGATCTCTTCCATTGCACGTAAACAGTTTTCTCTAACTGATTCAAGAGTTGCTCTATTGTATTTCTTAAACTGTTATTTGAATGTCCAGCAATCTTGCAGTTAAGGAGAATTTGAATGTCTTAACACAACATGTCAGGTATTTATGACTATTATCAAACTTACTCTGCAGATCCTGTTACAGAAAGAACTGTTAAGAGATTTTTGTTTTCTGTTTTTAGGAAACTCGGTAACCACTATGATGTAAATATTTTGAGAGACTGACTGAGGCATCAAACAAACCTTGAAGTGAAATGACCCTTTATGCTCAAATTCTAGGCAATCTATCTGTTAACAATTAAGATTCAAACATTAATCAAACACAGTAATTGAACTAG
The DNA here is from genome assembly GCF_963932015.1 of Anas acuta. NCBI lineage: Eukaryota > Metazoa > Chordata > Aves > Anseriformes > Anatidae > Anas > Anas acuta. The sequence continues at coordinate 18,009,441 of NC_088991.1, forward strand.
CTTTATAATATTGCAATGGTGATTCTACCCTGTTGGCTGCAGTAGTCAGTGGTTCTTTGTCTTTAGGGTGGAGGTGGCAGCAGTGGGGCTTAAAAGCACTCCTGCATTGGAAGCCACAACTGAAGTGGTCTTATCCTTTTCCCAAGCTTCTGTGTGTATCACTGGTGCTATAACATTTTCTATAGATCAAAACCCCTGAACCAAACCATGGTTCCTCTGCATACATCAGAATCAGTCTTCTGCAGCTTGTCTAGAGAGATATTAACATCTCAGGTGTCAAGCTATCTTGGCATGGCGAGCTGAGCATCAAGTGGGTATTGGTTATCCGATGCCTACCATTGTCCTACTTTTACTAGTTTTATGCAAGCAATCAGAAAATACAGAACAGTTTGCTTCCTGAGGTTTTGTGGTACATGTATATGTGATGAAGACAGGTATGCTTTATGAACAGGACCTCATGCTACAAGATATTCCTATCCTGATAGTCTTGTAATATTAATATAGTCATATAGAGGCATGAGTAAAAACATGGTGTGGAGAAGAAGATGTAGAAAAAAAAACAGAATTCAGATAAAGAATTCAGATAAAGAATTATTCACCAGATAAATGTCTGATGAATAAATCTCTACAGGTGCTTTCAAGAACCTACTTTTCCAACTGACTACAATGTCCAATAAAAATAATCATAGAATGAATCATAGAATGGCTTGGGTTGGAAGGGACATTAAGGATAATCTAGTTCCAACCCCCAAATATTCCACTACCTCTTGCATGAATGTAATTATTTGCATCAGATAGCATACAGATTTCATTTCCATTCCCAGTAAAGGTTTTCTTTAGCCTCTGTCATGCCATAGAAAAAACTCAGTATATTTAGTTTCATTTGACTTTAATAGACAAAGCAACAGTAACATTTCAATTGTGCATCTTTAATTCATTGTTTTTAAAATAATTGTTTTATTGAGATAAAATAAAATCGTATTATGTAAAAGTGTTGTTATGAGATAAGGCCATAAAAGACTAAATGCTATACTAAAAGTGTTTGAAAAATAGGATGGATCATAAACAAACTCTGTCTAGGTTTTGAGGTTAGAAAGCTGGAGGCAGTTATTTTGAAGTTACTCTGATATTATGGAGAAATTTGCACATTAGTAGTACAATGTAAGAAGTATGCAGTCCTCTCCCTCTCCTCTCCCTCTCCTCTCCCTCTCCTTCCCTCCCACCTTGCCTTTTAATTTATTTTTTTTTATGGTTGTTGTTGTTGTTGTTGTTGTTGTTCTTGTTTGTTTTGTTTTGGTTTTTTTTTTTTTTTGCTATTCTGCCAGGGCTGTGAGTGTTCTGGGTGGGGTGGGCAAAATCAAAACCACCAAAGGAACATAGATAAATACACTATCTAGAGCTACACATAAAATGGAATTCACCCTATTGTGGCATATAGATTTTAGGGGTAATAGAATATAATGCTTTTATTTCAGATCTGATATGCTTTAGATAATAATCTTAGGTATCTTAGGTTATCTCCCTATTTAATATACTTAAAATATTTAAAGTACGTAACTTCAGTTATGTTCACAAAAGGACATATTCGTTCAACATTATACAATCTTTCAGTCTAAGCATTGTACCTGACTTGGAATGAGAACTGAATGAAGGAAACTTTGATCTTTGCAGATTGAGAGTCAAGAAACTCCCCAAATGGATTTAGCTTCTTCATGAAAGCTTACCTTTCTGACTTTTTTCCAAGGATTATAAGGAACTTTAAGATGACGATAAAACCTGGAGATTATATCTGTCAAAGTTAAATGTATATCAGAAACCCTGCACAACCTCAGCTCAGAGGTTAGTTAAACAGGCTTTAACATCAGAAGTCATTACATTCTAAGCAGTTTCCAGCTTCCATTTATTCATCATAAATCAAAGAATACTCTCTTTCAGTCATTTATGGTGTTCAGAACTTTAGTAAATATCTATTATTTGACTGGACAGTCAATCTCACAGGGACATGGTAAATCTTTAAAACTGCCTTCTACTGTTCTTGAACTTTTCTAGTAGACTAGTGTAAATTTCACAGAAAAGTAAAGCTGCAAAACTAGTCTCTATTATCTTGAGGTCTCAGGAGGTCCTAATACAGGAATATTCAGTGATGTTTCAGTTTTCTTGATCCTGATGATAACAAAGATAACAGATACAATACTTCAAAAAAGCTGTACACCAGTGAGCAGAGGTTGATTAACTTTGGTATTAAGAATGGCCTATTTCCTTAAGGAAGGCTGCCAGATGAAAGGATTGAGTACAAATATTAGGAATCGGAGACTCTCTTTCGGACTTTGAATTTTCAAAAAGGATATATGTATCTTGTGTTCATTTCAGTCCAGGTTTTTCACTAGGTGGTTCACAAACACAAAGAAAACTAGGAATTATTGTGCTAATACTTTTTGCCTTTTACATTACAGACATGAACTTTATCTAACTTTTGTAATTAATCTTTTTAATATTTAAATATTTTCCCAAACTTTGTTACACTACACTATCACACCCTATTCTAGGTTTAGTTATAAAAAATAAAACAACAACAACAACAAAATTAATTGATTAAAAATAAATAAATAAATGGGAGATCTGAGTTTTGTAACTATTCTCTGACCAAGCAATACGATTCTTGGAAATTTCAGTGACACTTACATTTAAAATTAATTCCAAGATGCAATGAACCATTTTGTGCTGTTGTGTTGCTATGATAATACATATTAAAAGTAATATGTATCTACATTTACATTTCTTACAAAACATAATTAGAAGCACCCTAATCCTTAGAAAAGTGTAATTGGTTACTGAATGATGCTGTGAAACCCCTTGAAGACAGTCCTTGAAGAAGTTCTTCTTCTCCCACTCTATATAAATACCTGAGATTGCCCCAGCCCAAGTGCAACACCTTGTACTTGGCCTTGTTGAACCTCATTATGTTCCCATGCGCCCACTTCTCCAGCCTGTCCAGTCCCCTCTGGATGCCATCACTTCCTTCTATTGTATCAACAGCACCACTCAGCTAGTGTCATCTGAAAACTTCCTGAGGGCACACTCAACTCTGTCGTCGTGCATGTCATTGATAAAGATATTGAAAAGTACCAGTTCCAAGACCGACCCCTGAGGGACACCACTTGTGACTGGCTTACACCCAGAATGGACATGATGGAAGAGAGAATATGCTCACATAAATGGTAATTTACTGATATATTGATATGTAGTTTCTTACCTTTTTCATGAAGGTATATCATTTTCTAACAATTTCAATATAAAAACTTGAAAATACCTTTGTCTCCCCTCCTAATCTTCCAAATCATTTTTTTGCTAATCAACGTAGGATAAACTCACAGAAAGATAAAGGTAAGTTTTCTTCACATAATTTCGGTATGTCACCTAAAAAGGGAGAAATAAATTAATTTTCCATTTATAAGAAAGTCACTGTTTTCCTACTAAATGTGGACCCCTCATTTTCATCTTTTAGGAAAGCAAACCACTCTGATTCCATGTAAATGCCCACATTTGGAGCAGGCTCTCCTGATGAATCTGCAAAAACAGTTTCTTTTTAATTCAAAATTTCCTACGTTTAACTGCTTTGACAGTTAATTTCTGAAACCATCTTGGAAGCCTTACAGACTCTGTCTCTCTCTTAAACATATTGAAGGTCTGAAAGTTGACAGAATAATACTTTATTCACATTTCAGGCTACTGATTCAAGACAGTTCTTCAAGTGAAGCAAACTGATCCCTGGTCGACTGTTTTATTGCAAAAGCACATATTTTGAAATGAGTTGATAATTAGGCACTCAGCTTTTATTTGCCAAATTTAAATAATTACTCACCATTTATTTCTGTTACAGACATCATCACTTTAATTTATGAATTCTTCACTTTAAAATGTCTTGGAATATTTTACAACATAAGATGATGAATAGAAAAGTCACAATGGTTCAGCAAGTATTTTTGATCCTCTCTCTTCCAGAATGCTTCTCTTTCCTATGTCTTCCAAAAGGTTGTCTTATTAGTTCATGTCTGATGACTGCATCCTGAATGTTACAGAAGCCAGACTCTCCTATTGTCTGGTTTTCTCCCAGTCTCCCTGTAATACTTCTATTGTGAATGCTATTTCACATTCAATAGTTGATGCTGTTCAACTCTTCACTGGGCTTTTCATCCCATCTCAGTGCTGGAACTCTCAGCTGCACGGGTAATCCTAAAGTACTCTACTACAGATAGGTCAGTCCATAGGACATGTTGAAGAAAGCAGGTCATCAGCATCTGGACCCAAGACTGGCTTCACTTAGTGGCTTCTAAATTTTTTAGGTTTGCTTAAACCAGAAATAAAAATAATAGTTTATTAGTACATGTATATGCTTTGTTAAGCATATGCTTAGTTAATTTGGCCAATGACAGCAGTCAAACTGCTATAGTAGAAATTTTATACATTAGAGGAATTTTTTTGCCTGCTGGGAAGCAGAGGAAAGTTTATCTTGTCCTTCACCCAAAACACTCAGCAGTGTTTTGTCAGACAATTCTTTGAATACCCTGTGAATCTCAGTTGTCCTCCAGGGCAGTTATGAGTAGCTTGTCACCCAAACAGAAGCCTCTTAGTAATTCTCGCTCTCAGTGCCTTTCACTCTCTGCCTGAAATAGATTTTAAACACATAAATTTCTTTTGGCTTTACTGAAATGTATGACGGCTTTGCAAACAGAGTACATGGCTTTCATTCTCAAGGAAGGGAAGTATATGGTTCTGCTAGAAAATATCTATTTAAATGGTTTTGTCTATAAATGATATTTTTGAAAATAAATAAATAAATAAATAAATAAATAAATAAATAAATGTTCTACCAGAGGGATTTCTGCCTCATTCCTCTCTGGGCCTGTGCTTGTGTTTTTAAAGGTATCTCAAAAACAGTGACACTAAAACAGAGGAGGTGTTGACTGAATTCAGTGATGTTAAGAAAAATTTAACACATTTAACTATTTATTCACTTCTAGTTTTGCTTTGCATATTTAAGGTTAATTTCCAGGAAACTAATAAGCAAATAATAATATTTTATGATTATAGTACTTAATAGGTAAATAATAGTAAAGATTAGTAAGTAAATAATAGCAAATAAGTATAGAATAGTCATTTTCTCTCTAAGAAAAGCAAGAGTAATTATACCAAGACAGCTGGATAAGAAATGAGAAAATTCAGAGAGGCAGGCAAAGAGGACATGAAAATACAGATTAAAAACTGGGTATTCTCCAGGATCACCATGCCTTGTAATTGCTGTCCCAGTACAGGCACACTGTGCTCTACTTCTTATATCACTTATCAAAAAGGACACTATTTTTCCTTTGATTTCTTTGTATTTCAGTGACACTTTTTTTTTTCCTGAGCAATGCATGGTTTGCTGTCTGTACTTCCACAGCTTCAGTGAGTGCATTACTACATGTACGAAAGCATAGATACAGCTTGCATTCGGGATAGGGATGACAGCTAGTTTGTGATTTTAGTCTGTGGGCTCACTCAATCTGATTTTAATCTATGAAAATTGAGGGAAACTTTCATGATGCACTTGTTCTGAGGCAGAAATTTGACAGGAAGTCTGGTTGTTGGTCTTTGGTTTCAGAATGATTTCATCCTTGTGTAACGTGGCCCTCTGCAATACTTATCTGAGTGGATGGAGCCTCACTGACCTGGTTCTGGAGGGTGCCTGCTCCATCCACTCCATCTGAGTGGATGGAGCCTCACTGACCTGGTTCTGGAGGGTGCCTGTTCCCAGGAGGGATATAGATACATGCACTTGCAAAAATGCCTTGTCCTGAAGTATGGCCAGGTAGGGCTTACTGAGATATAAGAGCTAAAAAAAACCTGGTTATACTTTGCTCTCTATGAAAGTATCTTTGAACAGTTTACAAGATGTCAGTGGAGGTAATAGTATAACTTAACCCATGCTGAGAGCACTTAGGATTTGAGCCAGATTTCATTCAAAACCAGCTTGGGTAAGTAACTTACACTGATGAGTCCTGCCACTCGTTTTGTCAGCAGTCTGACCTTGCATGGTTGGCCTTGTGGAAGCATTACTGTCAAATTTGTTAAGTATCTGGCTACATGCATAATGTGAACTGTCTGCAGTCTGCTTAGGAATACTCCTTCAGAAGCTGCCTTATAATAGAAAGCTAGTGATTTTTGATTAACAAAAGAAGGAAGAAACCACAACTTTTCGAATTTTTAAGAACAAATAAACTGTAACTGGTATCTCAGAATAAATAAATAAATAAATGACTACCCCATATCTATTACCCTTTTCAACATGTTTTCTGCTAGTTAACTACTGAAACACTTTTGGGAAACCTTAATTATGTAAATAATAATAAAATAAGCTCATTTGGTTTGAACAAAAAGTTTTTCTAATCATATTTGTTATAGTAGCTAGAAAGCTTTTTGAGACTGATAGCATAGCTGTAAAAGTTTGAAAGATAAAAGGGTTGTCTCATTCTATTTAAAGTCATGGATAAAAACAGTTTGAAAGTAAAATATACAGTAATTGTTGAAATATCTCATAGCTAAAATGAGTTTAATAACCATATTAAAGACTTTGAAACTTATTTCTCCTTTATCTTACTGGTGTGAGCATCTACCTATGACAAGTGCAGTACCATGATAATGAATTAAATGTGAGCCACTTAGTTTTTTTTCTGCAAAATGAACATACAGTGTGGTATACTGATCCCCGTTTATGCATATCTTCCTTAAGCAACCCAACCTTCATTGCTGTCATTCCTTGGGCCACTAAAATTTATGAGAGAAACTTTTAACTTGGAGGAGTTATAGTTGTTTTATTCTTTAATAAAATTGATTGCATATACCAGAGTTTCTTTCATTTACATTCATGCCACAGGGTAGTGGAATTAATAATCCTATCATGTTGATGTAATCATGAAGGTTTCTTGTTTATTTATACTTTGAAGATAACTGTAGTCGTGAGTACCATTCAGAGGAAACAAAACAAAACACAACAAAACAAAACCCCAAAACCAATCGTTAGAAGTTGCACTACTGTTGGGTAGTTACCCTGAAATTAAGTGTTAAATCAGTTATAAAATATTACCACAGAAAACCAAAGCAGATCATGAGATAACATGAATCCTGTGCTTTACATGAATATTTGAATCACAAAAATCATAGGCTGAACTGTAGGCAAGCCTGCCAATGCAATCTGGCTGCATAATTTTCCTTCAGGAGAGATGAAGAAGCTTCAAAATTGGCTATATCTCAGGGTTAGGGATCTAAAGAGCAGAAACTCTGATCTTTTTTTTTTTTTTTTTTTTTTTTTTTTCTCATGGAACCTGCTCATTCTTTGACTGAAGAAGGTTCAAAAATTTATTCCACACAGTGTAAACATAAGTAACCCTTTTATGAGAAGATTTTGAAGGCATGTGTGAAGAGTAGTGAACAGACGCCCTCTAGTAATGCTTTTTGTTGGTAGTTTCTTCTTTTTTTGTTCTTTTATTTATAGATTTTTTTTTTAAATATAACAATTATATTGTTATATTATTGTAATAATATACAAGTGCTATAAGGTAGGTATAAGACAATACTTTGAAGACTGTGGCATTTGTTCACAGTTCTGCTGGAAAAAGCATATTAAATATTTCTTTAAATATGAATAATTATGCTTATCTGTTACTGTGTCACATTAGGATGGACAACAACAATTTTAAAAACAAAAAACACCTAGGAAACAACAAAGTGTTTCAGGTGGGCTTGCTTCCTATTACCTTTTGATCACGAAGATCCTACAAATTTTCATTTCATTGTAAGGATGAAACCAAATGTAGATCCTTGAATCTTGGTTTAATAAGGCTGGAGTTGCTCAGTTGAATTTACCGATGATTTGGCAATACTCGGATTCTGGGAAATTTCAGTCTGTTTAGAAAGAGTTTAATTTTTGTTTGGTTTTTATACATATCAGTGCTCATCCTTCCTCATCTCTATTATAAATATTTCTGAGTTTGATTTTAAAAAAAGGAAACTACAAGTATTTCTTATGTAGTTGATCTTCAGCTGGGGGACAGCAAAGTCACTGGTATTTAAATGTTGGCTAGTATTAAGGTAAATTCTGAATAATATATCCTTTTTATTCATTCATTGTGAGCAAATGATGACTTACACAACAAAACAACCTCCTCACCCCCTCCTCCCCCTCTCCCTCCCCCCACTGGCCATAGTAGCTTATTTTTATTATGACTGTAAATCAAACATTAGCCAAAAGTTTCAAAAATATCACATGTACTTTTCATGACAGTCCATTTTTTTTCCTTTCTTGTGAGCTAAGAATTCAACCCCTTGAGCTTTGCATGTGAAATGAACAGTATATTAGAACAGACACAAAATGCCTGGTTTTAGTTTAATTCAAAGGAGTGGTAAGGCCATCCATCAATGTAAGTGGAACAGGAATGAACCCAAAGCAAGAGAAGAACATAAAGGTAAATATAATCTGAGCTATGTATATATCAAATTTGGACAACCAATGCCTGCTCACAGTTGCATAATTACTCGTATAATATTATAGTAGTAACAAATACTTGCATTTAAAAATGTTTAAACCATGCAGATGGTTTATTTAAATATAAATGAATAGTATCTAAGATCAAGAGATAAAACAGATTAAAAAAAAAAAAAAGATGTTTGAGATGTCAAGAAATGTGTATATATAAAATGGACAAATAACATACACAGTTCAGACAGACAACTAATTCATATGCAAAAGGATATTTGAAAATCCAGAGATAATTTACTTTTACGTATGAAGATGTATTAAAGACAAAAAGATTGTCACCTTCAGCCATTAGAATTCATCTTGTTGAGATCATCCAAAATCTTCCATACTCTTTGCATCTATTAATTCAAAGCATGATTGGTGAATTCATATTTTATCAGACTTTTGCCCAGCAGCAGAACTTGACTTTTTAGTATACAGTGTTTTTGTAATTTTCTTTCCTTAAATGAAAAGGTGGTAGATGTGGAACAGGTAGCAGTTCTTTCTTCTGGAGAAAGAGTGTCCATAATTGTACCAAAGAAATGTAGGAGACTTTAAAATTACAGCATATTAAGAAATGTTAATTTCTCTCTCTCTCTCTCTCTCTCTCTCTCTCTCTCTCTCTCTCTTTTTTTAAGTACAGAGAGGCCTGTACAAACAGTTTTTACTAGACTCATTTTTATTCCAGACACTCTGGATTACCACCTACAGTGTAAGGTAAGAAATTTCCACAAGAAAAAACCTTTTGAAAATTTATCTTATCATTCCTTCATCTTTTACAATATGAAAAGCTAAAACACGAGAATAGGACTGCCAATTTGCGCTGAAAAGTAAAAAACTCTTCAAAAGATTATGGGGAAAAAAGAAACACCTTTTTTTTTTTCTTTAGTCAAGAGCAATTATTTTTTTCAACAAATCACTTTACAGAAGGTGCTAGATCATGTCATATTTCCACATAGAGTCACATACTATTAAATAATTTTTAATAATGAAAATTTTTAAAAATTAACTTTACAGTTTAGAATTCATATGATCAGAAAATACATCAGCTAAAAATAGAGAACATAGATGTAAGATTAAAAGCTCTGTGAAATTGTGATAATCATTTGCATTTATGAAATTGGTTAAATTACGCAGTTAAAATAGTATTGTATTGTATGCTAAAAACAATTGTGTATAACATTAGCAAGCTTTTGAGCTGCTATAATCACCTGAAAGTTCAACTCATAGCTGCTCAAAACATATGCAGCACATTCTACTTCAAAAAGAATTGCTAGATCATATGAAAAGTATGTGTGTATACATATATTTGGGCGCCTGCACAAGTAGCAAATGAGGAAGTATGGAAAAATTACATTTTCTCAGTTTAGTTCAGCACCTTAAAGGTAATTTATCTTTATGAATAACTACTAGTGCTGTTAAAAAGACATCATTGTCGTATATCACGTAATATCAATTACATTATCCTTATGTAAAATCAAGGTGTAACTGGAATGGCAGCAACAATAGGATTCAGTGATAGCTGTGTATTGCTGGCTTTGGAGAAGAACTAGCCTTTTTCATAAACATGCTATGTTTGATTTCTGAAGTTGTTTCTTGCATTGTCTGGGGATGAGGATTAAGGTTTAGGCTTTTTATGTTTGAGCTGTCTGTGTCCAGGAGGTATTATTTATATGGCATGGGATTTGCATGATTCACAGTTCCAGAAGGAATAAAATCATTTGTTTTCAGTAGGAAGGTTCAGTCTGTAAGGAGACAGATTATAAAAATTTGATACAGTTCTTTTGAAGAAAAAGCAGTATATGTAAGAGCTTGTAGTTAGACAAGACAAGCTAATTAAATGCTGTCCAACTCTTAATTACTAGGGCTTTGGTGGAAAAGGAATGAACAAGCATTTTGGAAATCCATGTTTGACCAATAAATTTTATATTTAAAATAAGACATGTTTGTGCGTTTTATGATTAGAAAGGCCTTAAAATAGAGGAAATTTTAGGAAAAATAAATCTACTAATAGATAAAATGACTAAATTTTATATTTTTCTAATAAGAAACTCATTAAATAGGCAAGGATGTATATCCCTCTTTCAAAGGTGAAATTCAAAATAAGAGACCTGGCTTAAGATTTTGAATAGATGAAACAATGTTGCGTAAAGATCAAAAACCTGAAATGTTTGGGCACATGGTGCTCTCCACAGAAATCTCATTGAGATTTTTCTTCCGTCGGTAATGGGTTTGTTTGTGTAAACTGGCTGACTTATATTAGTTGGGCACAGGCCAGCTTCAACAGCCATTTCCATCCTTGCAAGCCTGTGTAAATAGTTATTTGCCACCATTTCTTGTTTGAAGTAGGAGAGAAAAACAGAGAAAACACTTTTCCAATTGCCACCTAGCAAAGGACAAGAAATACCCAATTATAGCAGGAACTGTAGTTTTATCTCTGCTATGTATTATTTTATATATACATATATATTATCTTTTATATATTATATATCTCTGCTTTGTATGCTATACTAGGAAGTATAGCGTACAAAGAGAAACATACCTTATAAATTAATATTCAAAATGAAGTTATGCTGATAAATAAACTAATGGGAGATTTTTAGAGATGTTGCTGGTAGATATTTGTTTTACACAGGAAGGATATTGCAAAAACTTAAAAGGAGTTGTGTTTTTTTGTTAGTCTGGAATATTTATTTTTTGTGTGTATATGCAGAACTGTTGAACCAAGAAAACTGGGTATTTTCTTTGATGTATGTATAACTCTACAATGAAAGTAGATACTGATTTGTAAATGTGATTTATGAAATATCCAGCAACATCCACCACTATCCAAAATGACAAAAGTGAAACTGGTAACTACTTGAAGAGTTTACATACATTTTGTTGAACCATAAAAGCTAGCCATAGTACTATTAAAAAAAACAGTGATATAATGATATGTGTTCACAGAGGCAAGGAAACTTTCCATTAATGAAATGAAAAGAGGTCAAATAATTGAATGGAAGTAATATAATGAAGTATGATTCAGTTAATCTTGGTGCTATTAAAAAAATAAACTTAAAATATATTTTTTTAATCTATAAAATGAAATTATAGCCTTGAATTATTTGTTGTTGTTGTTGTTGTTCAGCACAATTTCTCACTTATCAGGTTTCTGCTAAAGGCCTTAGAGATTTAGAGAAATTATCTGCGTATTGTGCTTTAGAAGGAACTCAGTTAAGTCTGTCTTTTGGTTTATTGTTTTGGGATCTGTATGACTTAGAGTGAATAAAAGCTCCCTATATAGCTGTGATAAAGCCTACAAGGCTAGCACAGTATCATTTAACCTGTAGCATTTAGAGGTATCTAAGGATACAATTTCCTTCAACATTTGTTATGAGATGAAATAAGGACTTGGATCTGGCTGTAATGGAGGGAAAAAAAAAGGCTTCTATAAATTTTTTAATAATGAAAAACACTTTTCCCTCTTAAGCATACCTTAAATAAATTGTTGCATGCCTCTATCAAAATGATGTTATCCACTTTTTTTCCTAAGAGAAGTAAAATATTTAATTGAAAAAAATAGTACTTATTTTCATTTTCCAACTGTCATTATATACAAAGCCCAGCATTTTCAATCTGTCTCCTAAATTAGTCTGACAATTAGTGAGAATTTTGGGGTTGTAGCATCTTTAAGGACTAGTCACCTGTTAAATCAAAACTGCGAGAATAAACTGGCCAAGCAGTTGTGAGTTAAAGAAGCAACTGTACAGCATGTAAGATGAAATCATTAGTAGAAAATTCATTATTTTTTACTGATTGGGTAAAAATTTATCTGATTGAATGACTTTCTCAATCTGAACCTTCTTGAGAATGTGTAAGTTTAGTTTGGTGTTACCTGCCTTGTTCTCGTTCTTAGATGAGTTCCTGCAATAAGCTGCTCATCTGTTTTACTGCATGCAGTGCTGTATGTCACTGCTAACCTTTGCTCATATATTTAACTGCAATATACAGCTTTTAAATGAAAACTGTTGTGAGTATAATGAGTAAAAACATCAGGAACATTTGCTTTTTTGTTTCTCTTTTCCCTAAATTAGTCATTGGAGTAAATTATTAAGTTTGTGCTGTCTAATACATACATATTTTCAGATATTTAGGAAATTACATGTTCCCTGGGCTGAGACAATTCAATTATTTTTTTTCAGTATATTGAGAGAACTAAAAGCAGTGAAATAGAAAATTCAGCAGCAACTGCAATCAATATGGATGATGTTGTACAAGTAGGCTTTACGAAGTCATTCCAGTATTTTGCTGTTTACATAAATGTTTCTATCCACTCTAACTGTTGTAAACTATTCTCAGTAAATAACACTACTTTTGTTAGGTGACATACCAAATGACTTTCTTTTTGAAGTGCTTAGCATGGTATTGTTTATAATACAAAGTAATTTCTAAATATATTTACAAACCATAAAGCAACTTGAAAGTTTGTTTTGATCTGTTTGAGGTTCTTTCTCAAAGCTGTGTTAAAATTATCATATATGATGGTTTCTTTGGCTACAATGACAATACATTATGGAGAAGCTTGAAATACTATGAAAGGCTGTCTCATCATGTTTTTGTACTACAAAAGGTTCTCATTTCAAGCTTACTCTCTTAAAGTTTGCCTCATCCTGTGCTTCAACAAATTAAAGGCTACCTTTTTTCTCCCCTACAATTAGTTTACCATTCTTTAGGTATACAGCTTCTTGTAAAAGAATATGATCTAATTTCAAGCCTAGTTTGCTTCTAATTATCTGTTTATCAGCAATTGAGAAGGAAACTTTTTTCTCTTTACTCACAAATTTTAGGCTTCAGGAACAAAATAATATGTGGCATTGGAAATTGAAATCATAGAATATATTCTCTAATCTAATAAATATATGCATTTAATTTTGTCATTAATAATGATCAGAAATATATTTTGAGACTGCTATGCACGATGTTGCATATTCTTAAAGTATGCTCTGAAATGCAGCAAATTTTTCTGTATATGTGTATTGTGAGTCAATTTCTTGACAGCAGATATGGCTAATTCTTTAGCAAGTTGGGTCTCTGTTAGAAGGAAGGATTTTACTTGATCTTTTGATGGACTACTTACACATTAAGCCACAGACTTGCTGAATTCAGGAGATTTTTGTCTGGCTTTTGTGGTTTATGTTGTTGTTGGATTTTTGTTGTTGTTATTGTTGTTTTTGTTTTTATGATAGGCACCATGTGCAGAAAAATACAATAATCCTTTACATCACTTTCCAGTTTTACTGGAGAGTTGAAGTGCTCTATATAGAATCTTTAGGTGTTTTGTTTTGTTTTGTTTTGTTTTGTTTTGTTTTCCAGTAAAAATGAGTTGTTGAAGACTGAGTTTCACACAAGTCAATTACAAATCTCCAACGTGCCAAATCTGAAAGTCATATCAGGTCTTTCTGACAGATTCCTATTTTAAAAGGAGAGAGAGAAAAAAAAAAGGCAAAAGGCTAATGTCTTTTTTAACCTTTCTAGTTTCAAGAAAAGTGTATGAGAAGCCATACTGGTAAACAATGACTTTGATAAACAGAGTAACTGGGTAGAATTACCTACCTAGGAACAAATGTGCCATGTAATTTATTTATTTTTTTAGAACAAAGGTCTGTGGAAAAAGCAACAACAAAAACTTGCAAGACCAAGTAGAGACTGCCATTTTGCACCCGGGATCACTGCTATGACTAATGGGATTTTGAAGTATACCAGAGGAAGGTCATGGAATAAGATGTAAATAGGTGACAGAGCAATTTCAGCTGTAAGGAATATTTCTGTACTGTCTCACAAGTATCTTAGAAAATGCTAAAACGAAAGATATCTGGAATCAAGTCCAGCTTTCTGTGGAAGACACAGTAGAGAACATGCATTCTTAGATGTCATTTTGGTGAAAATAATGTACGTGTCTATACAACTTTAAGTTACTAATTATTTTTATAATATGAAAATGAAACACTTTTATTCAAAATTCTATAGAATAGGGTTTTGTCAGATGTTTTACCTTCTTTTACGTAACACTGTAACAAAAATTGTATAATAATTCAAAGAACACTTTCCATTCAATTTGTTGAACAGTTCATGCATTCTTTGATTCTCTATGTATTTGCAGAGTATATAAGACACCTTATATGTCAGAAAGAGTGTGTATAGAACCCAGATATATGTATTCTTATTAAGCTGAATAATTGAAAGAATGGCAAATATTTTTGTATGAAAGACTTTTAAAAAATATTTGTAAGGGAAACAGAAAATATAAAGATGTTTCTCCTGTCTGATCTTCATCATTACCATTATAGGCAGGGTGAAAGAAGAATGAAAAGTCTGTGCTCAAACTTTCTCATCTTTTAGTGTCTGGCAGCATTAAAGGAAATTAATTGCTTCATAACATTTTTGAGAAATCGTATCAACGTCTTACATAATATGGTAAGTAAATTCAAATCTGTTTTCAAGAAAGAAGAGAAGAAATGAAACTATTGTGGTAGAAAATATACAAAATACAGTAGTGAAAATCATGTATAGGTAATGCGGTCCTCAAAAAGTCTAGACCCTGTAAAATCAATTTAACTAAGTTAAGAAAAACTTGGTTCTAAATTCCCTGAGATTTCAGATCTTATCTCTTTAATTTAATTTTTTTTTTTTAGTGGTCACATCTAAAATTAAAATGTCTTTTTCTATTTTATCATTAAAGTCAATTAAATAGAGAGACTTACAGTTCAATAGGCTAATGTTTAAACAAGATTTGAATGTCAATTAAAGTTACAGACTCATTACTACAGATAGACTTACTAGATTTTATGCCATTATTCAATATATATCTTATAATCCATTATTCTGAATATTATCACCGTTATTATTTTAAATATTACCTAAAATATTGGATTCTTCTTAATTTTCAAGCATTAAAATAATTTAATTCATCTTTAATAGATATACTTGTCATTGTCAAAATCTTGGAGATTCTTTCCTTCCTGCCTTTAGAGTACTCACTGAAAAGCAAAGCACAAAGGCACACAAAACTCACCAGTACCAATTGTTATCATTTTCAGCAAAAAAATATTTTCTGAATAGTCTCTTTCAAGGTCTGCATGAGCCTTCAAGACCCCTTTTGGGAAGAGGGAATGGTGGAGGGGAGCAGTGCTCAAGCGGCACCTGATCTAAAACCTGCTAGGTAATTTCACTTTACTCGGAAACATACCCTCAGGGATTAGAAGAGAAATGGAGGCTGTTTGTTTTTGTTTTTTTGTTTTTTTTTTTTGTTTTTTTTTTAAAAAAAAGTGGACATATGAAAAGAGAAGAAGTAAACAGAAATAGTAGATGGTGAAAGCAAAGTGGTGACACCAGCTGTGATTTTTTTTTCTATGTGTTGCTGAAATCTAATGTTCTGGGTTCACATAGCTGGAATATTAATGAAAATGAAAATACTCAAGGAGCCATGCAAAGGCAAGATTTGGAAAGGTAGTTCTATGTCAAAGGAATCTTAGTTTCTGGCATGCAAAATGAAACTAGGGAATACTGTAGTGAAGTATTTGGGAAGTGAAAAATAACGCATTGGAAAAGTTTGGTGATCATTTACTTTTGACTGCTAAGGCTGAAGACATAGAAAATGAAATTAGAGGACGTATATGACAATTTATGAAGCTATGTTTATAAATGACCTTGTAAAAATAACTAAGATCAAAGGAGAAAAATTAATGCTAATTTCTCAAACAGTCCAGATTATGTGCGTCCTTTGGGTATTAAGGAAATTAGCTAGAAATACCGTGGTGTACAACTGAGAATTACTTTATGAAAAGTCATGTTTAAATGAGAAGGTAAGCAAATATTAGAACAAAGCAAATGAAGTGACAATTTTCAGAGGACAGAAGAGTGAACCTGGCAATTAAAGATAATTAATTTTAAAAGACCAAGGCTTAGTTCCAAAAAGGCATTTAAAGTGGAGCTGGAACAGAAGATAGGCATTTTATGTCAACAAGTGTCATACTCCCAGTTCTGCTTGAATGTGAAAGGACAACAATCCACTACTGTTTCTAAGTGGTCCAGGAAGTTTTACTTAATTTCTAGTCTTTTCATACACAAGATTGCTTCTACTGTTTCATTGGTTGCCTCTATTTCAACTATTTTCATAGGTGAGATCTTCAGCCTACTTATTCAGAGTCCCTGCTACCTGACAGGAATGAATAGGTATTGTCAAACCATACCAGATACCTAGACTCTCTTGTCCTCTTGCATCACATAAAATAGATACAGATCTCTGGATGCCAATAGTGTCACTACTCCTTAAAGAATTCAGTTTATTTTGGGTATAGGAAAGAAAAGGTAACATGCAGAAAATTGCATAGATCTTGAGAAAGGTGTGTTGTTATTTTCCCTTAGGGAAAAAATAGGCCTTTCAAGCTGAAAGGGTTTAGATGACTCAGTTTGGGATCAAATGGTTGAATAAGTGAATGAGTACTGTAAAATTTAGGATTGATTGTGGTAACCAGGCAGTAAAGTGAAAGGAAAACCACAATCAGCCAGACAGGTGAGGGTGACCCTAGTAATCAAACACAGCAGAGAGTAAACTGAATAGCTCATGTTCAGAGTCACAGTCATCTGTTTTGTTTGCTCAACATGCTTCTCAGTAATGATGAATGTGAATGCAAGAATGAAAATTATGCATATGTTCTTGGGATTTTGACAGTAGCAACTTTTACATTATCTCTTGACTGAAGTGATTGATTTTCCCTGTGAGAAAACTTTCCTATGTGCCCGGGTTTCAGAGTTGTCAAGTGTGAGACGTGGTTATTCCCTTGGCTATTGAAGGGTGAGCAAACAGTAGAGCCAGGAATCCTCACTTCCAAGTGCTTTCTCCACTGATTTTCAGAAGTATTTGTCATAGTCGCTCTGCCTAATTGTGATTTCTTGGAACTCCACTTTTTTTGTGTCATACTTTCAGTAGAAAGAGTCTTACGTTGAGATAAAATATTCTCTAGAGCAGCTAGAAATGTAAATTTAAATCAGAATTGAATCTACCTACTGTGTCTAATGTGTTTTGACTACCACATTTTAATATAGAAAGGGAAGATGTCATCATCATTTCTAGATTCTCAAAGTACGTTGCCAGACACATTCTTGCTAAATGAAGAGATGGGCAATTATTCTAGTGCTGGTTATAAATTCTGAATTCTGAAAGGAGGCAAAGTCCTGAGATCAGAGAAGACCTGAGCATAGTATATAAGCCTCTAGACCCATTTTCCTTCAAACTTCATATATAACCACTTTTTTTTTTTTTTTTTAACTAGTCAATACACCAGATACTGTGAATATACACTGAGGTATATAACCCTCCTACAAATGACATACCAAACACAGACGTTTACATTGAAGTCATGGATTTCAGTGAGGAAACTAAAATCTGAGTGTTACAATAAAAAATATCATAAAGTAAAAGCATATCATACATATCATACAGTAAAAAATATCATAAGTTAAACCCCAGTTGTGGTTCTGGTTAAAACCATGTAAAAACTTTGAAAGACATGGCTTCTCTGTCACTGTGATTCTGTAGTTAATCTAGGAGTAATTAAGATCTTTTGTCATGTGATAACTTTCATTGTAATATTACTCTGAATGCACTTGCATTTTACCACTATCTAACAAATTGTGAATAGCAAATGGTAGTTGTCAAGCAAATGGTATCAGGAAAAATGGGATGAATCAAGGCTTTTATCAGCCTGGCAAGGGATGTCTGAGAGTATAATTTCAATCTACCAGATTCCAGATTTGCATACTCAGAAGCTAAAATGTCCTTTCTATATGTATGTGTGATGACAAGATGACAAATGCATCTATATTCAAATTGCTGCATTTCAGGAAAAAAAAGAACAAACCAGTTACAATGTGTTAACAAAGTTCAGAGCATAGAAATTGAAAGAAATGTCATTCAAGAACTTGGATAAAACTGAGGATATTTATTTTCTGAATTGCAAATGATGGCATTTTGTCCTTTAAAGAAAAAATAAAACAATGAATTACTCATAAAAATGGCTTCTTGGAATTACTCGATGTAGTTCAGAAGAGTTTAGACTGCAAAGCTATGTATCACTTGTGTAAATTTTCAAAAATTTATATTCATGTCATAAAGTATAATGCTAGAATAAAATATAATAGAAATAAATATCAGAGGCATTCGTTAGACCATCTTGATAATTAGAGAATGTGTTCTCATGAGAATAGAATTACTGTAATGTATGCTAGCAGGATGTTTGAAAACAACCTTCTTAATAAATGGACTTGACAGAAAATACACTGTAAAAGGATTATTGGCAAAGGCATGTAAAATAAGAGATTTGGCAGGAACTTTAAGAACACAAATATGCATCACTCAAGGGAGAAGATTTCTATCCAGGGAACAAACTGTCTTTGTAAACAGGATTATACGTATAACGACCATCTAGAAAGCACATAAGAATTCCATCAAAGAAAAATCATATCCACCAGAAATAATGGAAGTGAGGAAAATTTCAGTGAAAGTTACTTTAGGTTACTCCAAATAGTTAAAATTGTAAAATCAGTTTTATTGTTTATTTAATTGTTACCTTAGCCAGTCACTTTGCTTCTGTATCTTCATAACAGATGTTCATTATATAAAAAATGAATACATTAAGATGATTATATTATTCAAACTCTTTGATAATTCATTTGTATTAAAACCATAAGACTGTTGACATTTCCCTAGGGTACGTTTGGTGAGGTTAAGCAGGATAAATGTCACAGTAAGTAATGCTGTTATGATAAAAACCTTGCAAAGGAAATACATATATATATTTTTTTTGCTTCACGGTCCTTAACAGCAACTTTTAGAGCTATATTTCCTTTTTAAATGATCCATTATACCTGAAAAGTAAAATAAAAAGACCTCAAATTATGATTTTTGCTCATTTTATCAAGAATAAATGAATAGGAAAGGAGAAGTCTTAAAGAATGCATAAATAGTTTTTTAAAACTTTTGAAACAAAAGAACAATGTGTTATATTTAAACATAATAGTCCTGGTGAGATGTGGTTTGGAAGAATTTATCTTAGAAAGAATGTAAGATATGTATTAATATCTATGCAAATGCTTCAAAACAGTAAGTGAACTATAAAATGACTGAGGGAAAAGGAGTTCTCAAAACAGTACAGACATCAGTATTTCAGAAATAATTGATTAAGCAGCATCATATAGCTGGAACTGGAGGAATAAACAGGTTGGGATGACCTGCAGAGTGTCCCTCATTTCAACCTCCTCCTCAAACCAGGTATAAATGCTAAGTTGAATATACATACATTTATTTAAATTTATATTCATAAATTTTAAGAAGTAAATTCAGGTCTCTCAGGGCCTTCTCTGGGCCAGCTCTGAAAAATCCAAGAACAGATGTCGTACAGAGGCCCTCAAAGCCACTGCTCTGATGCTTGTTTTTTCCCTTGAATGCAGCCCATCTGTCAACTCTAGGGATGGTGACCATCACCAACATCACAGTTTTCACTGTGCATCTCTGGGGAGTCTCTCTGCCTTATCTAAGGTTCTCCACGAGGTGGCTGACTGTTGGTGGATCCCTTGGCTTAGCCTTCTCATCTTGGGATAAACAAACCCAATGAATGCCCTCAGTCTCACCTCACTCTGGCCCCCAGTGTGCCAACACCCCCCCACACAGCACCTTGCCTGATCCCTAGGTTTGGGACATTTGTTTTGTACTGGGGGCCCAGAAGAGGACACGCAGAATACTGGGCAACATTTACTTCCCTTGACCACTGCTTGAGTGTAGTAGTGCCTGGCAGTACTGTAAAATATTAATTTATACTTTTAATTAATCTAAAGACTGTTGCTTAAGTTTCAGTGGTCATTGTAACAATTAATTGTGGCAGATATCAAAAGTTTTTCTTCACCCTTTACTCAAACACATTAAAATGGGAACTCAGTATATCCCATTAAAGAATAAATTGCAACTCCAACTAGCAATAAGATTAGATAGATGTAAAGGAATATAAAGTGTTTTGCTTTTTATTATTATTCAGAAAAATTTACAAGAAACTCCTTAATAATGTTGACAGTTAAATTTATGCTTCTCAACTAGTTACAAGTTTTGTCTTCTTTTGTGTGTGTGTCTGGGTCATACCTAATATCTGAATAGAACATTAATTATAGATACTACTGAACATCAAAAAAGTAACAATTTCTCAGTTGTCTTTAACTGCAATATCTTTGACTATACTCAGCTCAACCAAAATTGGTCCTGTTAAAAATTTTATTGTTAATAAAAATACTCATAATGTATTCTTCTGTGAAAAGAGAGCCACAATTTCAGAGGCTAATAAAAATGATTAACCAGGTAAGAAGTAAAAAAAATAAAAAAATAAAATAAAATAAAGAAATGCAGAATAGTTGAATCCTAGAGGACCTCTGGAGATCATCTAGTCCAACCCCCCTACTCAAAAAACAGTCACCAAGTCATTCATATTAGATTTTGTCTGTCTCCATGGATGGCAGCCTGTTGCCATGTTTGACAACTCTCATAGTAGAATTTAAAATAAACAAAAAATAGTAAAATTTCCTGTGTTTGAGTTTATGCCCATTACTTCTTGCCCTGTCACTAGATACCACAGAGCGAGAAGGGTCTCGCTCTGTTGTCTTTACTGCCCCATCAGAATTTATGCACATTGATACATCCACCTGAACCTTGCTCCTTGTGGGTAAGCAATTTCAGCTCACTTAATCTCAACTCATATGACAGATGCTCCAGGCCTTCAACCACCTCTATGGCCATTTGATGGACTCCCTGCAGTATGTCCCTGTATCTTCTGTACTGGAGAGCCTACAGCTGCACACAGCACTCTAAGTAGAAGTAGCATATTGGTAGACAAGTTTTCTTCACTTTTTTTCAGAGTTATAATAATGCAGTTTAAAGGTATTGATATTTTCTGCTTTATTATGCTAATTTACATTTTCCACATTTTCAGGGTTCTCTGAGAAGTGATTCTGTGAAATTAATCAACGTTTCATAAAGAACAGAATTCAAACTTCGAACAATGTAATGCTGAAGGGGAGACTCCATTTAGAGAGGAATTGTCAGTTACTGTCAAAATGGAAGTGTGCATTGGTGTGGTTACCTTGGGCCTGGTAATTCAGCTCATTATAGTTGACTAGAAGATAGATTATACACTCTCGCTCTGTGCATGACATAATGGTGGAAGAAACTACAAGTAAATCAGGGTTGTAATTCAAAATGAACTTGATTTAAACATTTAAAAATGTTATGGCTTCCATTGGGACAAAAATATTCATATAGAACATGTTTCTTTGAGCAAATGAGCCTGAGGATTGCTTATGACTTACAAGCACATTATGGTACGTTATTGCCAGCAAGGAAACTTTTACAATGGCATGTAAGAATATGAATATGTTTTACTAGATGGATGAAGCAACCTTTTTCCGGTACTCAGCTGTTGTAGGGGCTCAGGTGAAGGTCTTTGTCCAGATTTGACATTCCAAGAGTCATTTGTAGTCGAAAGAAAATAGCAAGAATGGCAGAAAGTCTGGAAGAGAACAGAAAGGGATTAAAGAAACAGTGAATACAAGGGCTTTAGATGATAAGATGAAGGAACGTGATAATGGTCTTCAAATACAAATTGTAAAGTTGGGTATTTTTTCTTGTGAGTATGCAAAATAAGCTATTTCTCACATATATCTCACATTTATATGTATAGATAAATAGTAATGGGGTTTAATTGCAGTAAGAGAGATATGAGATATGAGAGATATCTTCTATGAGAGAGATATATATACCACCTGGATATGGAGGAAAGATTGTTAGTGGTATAGATTCTGAAGCGCTGGTGTAGTTTGCTGACCATTTCAGGCAACTTTTAGGAAAAGGTTAGACAAACATCTGTAACCTAGTTACAGCTGAACTACAAGGAAGGGGCCAGATGACCTTTCAAGGTCCCTTCCAGCTCTATGATTTTTCTCATTTATGAATGCCACCATAGAGAGTTACAAATACTGACAACAGAATGAGCTATTAAAAACAATAGATAAAAGAGAAATAAAGTGCTTGTCTGTTTCTGTGCTGTACCTTTTTCTGTTCAAGTCAAGAATATTGGTCCTGTGTTTGATTTGGGCTGTTTTTGTTGTCAATTTTATTTTTTGTCTTATCTGAATGCTTATTTTTATTTCCATGCCTGTCTAATATGTCAAAGGTCTGAGGCTATTTATTTAAAATGGCAAAATCAAACTGCAGATGTTGCTGAATGTTTGAGATATTTCTATAATTTCTCTGCTTTTTTTTTTTTTTTTTTTTTTTGTCAAAAATTCTATCCAGGGATCCTTGTTTGCTCTAAATTTGTTTGGAAAGCTCATTCAAACCAGGAACTCCAACCTTTAGATTCATATACCATCAAAATCATCATTAATTACCTGAACAAACAGGAGTTTTGATACATTTTGAAGTACCTTACCCAAGATATTAGTAGGCCATTTTCTGAGGCAAATCCTTGCAGGGAATTATTTTTCAATACAATTAATTTTCAATGTAATGTGCTATATAATTATAATACATAGTGCTTTAAATGACTGTTAGAAGATTTTACAGTGACTATCATGTGTGAATAGTAAGCAAGAATAACTTGAATTTGGAAAGCAATATTATGTGGAGGTGTTTGATCAAAATGAACAGGGGATCCCACATTCTGGTTACGTTCACTGTCTTTCTTCCCAGAGCTGATTTTCTGTACCTACTGTGTCACTGCCACGCACTATGTTTTCTGAAGACATACTACCTATTCACTGGTATGCATTCAGTAAGGGTCTAATAAGCCTCTAAAAGAGAAACAAACCCAAAGAGAGAATCTTTATATTTTATAGACTGTTTGCCAAGTAGTTTTGGTAATAATCCTATATTGTCCAAACTTACACAGCATGTCTCATAAATTTCCCCAAAGTAAACTTTATCTCATCCATCAGGAATGTATTCAAAATAGTAGTAAGTAGACATTTATTAATAAATGGCAAAACTTGTAATTATTAAATGCTTTTGGTACCTTCTGTTTTTCTACTACACTGTTACTTTCCTAGTGATCAATAATTCATGACAGACCTGTTTTTCCTGAAGTTGGTGATAGATTTCTACTGTAATTCAATATTTCAGCTTTAGTTTTGGCCTTAAATTTAACTGCTTAAAGTTTTGCAAAAACTTAAATGTGTTTTCATTTTCTGAATATTCTGTATATGATATGTGGTGTGGGTATCAGAAAATCCATGTAGGAATCCAACTAGAACAGCCAAAAAATATGAGAGATGCCTGATCTGCTTTTTGTTTTGTTTTTGTTGCTTTATCTATAACTTTCCAATTTAGAACAATAAAACATGCCACTAAGAAAATAAAATTGTTTCCTAGGCAATATAAGAACTATCCTACTTAAAAATGCTTCTCCATTACAGTTTCTATACACATTAATTTCTTGTGGTAAATTTTTGGTAAATAAAACCCATAAAATATGAAATCAATTTTATAGGACTTGATTCTCTTCTTCCCATGTGTGAGAAAGCATTGGTATTTGTAGTCCCACATTTCATTATATTCTGCAAGTTTACATGTTAGTGAAGGAAAATGTATAACCCTTGAAATCCACAGAATAAAAACTTGCTGAGAAAATGGCTGTGTTGTTAAAATAAGCATTTGTCATTCATTGGAAATTATGCTGGACCACATTGTTAGTAAGTGAGATTTCTTAGTGTATAAAGAACACTGTATGATTTTATCCCCTGGAAACAAAGCTAGGCAGTAATTTTATTCTTCTGTTTTTATTTATTTAAAGTCAGAGGAGTTGATGTTGTCAGGTTGCTTGATAGAATGGTTTTACTTGCAAGATACCTATTATTGCATTTTCTTTTGTTTGGTAGCATGTTAATGAAGGAAAACAAAACCAGCATTTCTGTGAAGTAATATAGGGCATTCATACAGGGTATTATTGCACATATTGATCCCATATATAAGGCAGCATTTTGTTATGTGATCCAATCTGTGTGCTTTAAGCTCTTTGTTTTGAACATTTTGGCCATGGGCTTCCAGAGCAATTAAGACTTTGGCCCTCTTAAGTTTCTAGGTGATACTTGAGTATTGAATCTCAGATGGCTGCTCATGAACTTTGAAAAAAATTTACTTTATTGCCTTGATTATTATTATTGTTTATTTATTTTAAACCAGTCTTATCATCAAAATTGAATGGCATCATCTTAGGACCAATAGGAATTTAACCAGTATATTTTCATGTAAACTTTTGGAATGTACAGGAAAAGTACTAGAAGTAAATATTGTCTTTGTTATTTTAATAAGAAAGTATGCTAAAGAGTTATTCCTGTCGTATTGGTATGGTATCATGTGGATATGATACAATAATTCCACTTGTTTCATTTCAGTTTAAGCTTTTGAACATTATTGGTTCCCTTTGGTGTGACTTCAAGATAAATTTGTTTGAGTAACCATCATGAAGTCTTTCACTATTTTTTTCAGTAAAATAATATAATATAAATATTTTTATCTAATTAAATAAAGCCACATTTATGGTTCTTGTTCAGATAACAGAAGGGGAAAAAAGGGAAAATTGTGTGTAATTAATTTATTGTATGTGACATATAACAGAAATGAGCAAATAACAGCAATCTATTTCTATTTTACAACAGTTTTTGCTACATTGATACATGCTATTCTAATACACACTATTGGAAGCTCTGGTGGGTCCACATACTTAGCACTTTTTACTTCTGAAGTGCTACTTGGAAATTTCAGATAAAATATACTGCTAATATAAAACAAATTTTCTGTTTTAAAAATGTGTTTCACAGTCATTTGACAAACTCATTCCTGCTCTGACAGTTTTAGAAATGAACTTTTTCTCCTTTGTGTTTAGCGTCTGCAGATGCTCAAGGATACTGGGCAACTAAATACAGTGTAAAGTTAGTGGAGGAAGAAGTTTGTAGTAATGGCACATCTATGGATTCCTGTATTTATAAAGACATATGCAGTATTGATGATATTCAATATAAATTGATGATATTGATATATATTGATGAAATTGATGATATTGATGATATTCAATATAAATTTACAAATGACATTAAAATCAGAATTACTTATCTTAAGAAATTTGAGGTAGTCTTTGAATTTGACAATTTTGAGATATGACTCTTTTAAGCATATGAAGATTGCCTAAAGGCCTATTTTGATGTTCAGAAATATTCAGATACTCAGAAAACAATCTAGTAATATTTGACAGATTCTGTAGCACTTAGTCAGTAGAACTAAATGATTTATGTCAGAGAAAGTGATCTCTGGGAAGCAACTGAAACATCTTTTCTGTGATTCTGTGAAGAAAAACTACTCATTGAGTTCACTTGTGAGAAAATCATTGATATTAGGGAAAAAGTAGTTAGTTTATTTTCATTAGTAAGGCTTTCTCTGCAGGAAGTTTTAAAAACAAGACAGTGATGTTGATAGCAATTGTCAAAAGAACCAGAAAGAGTTTGCAGGGAAAGGCAAGAAATTTAAGTCATTATACTAATATTTACCAGGCAGTGTCTTGAAATTTCTAAATTATTCATTTAAATTTTTGTGTGTGTGTGTGGGTATGTTTTTTCCTGTTATGCCAGAGTGGAATTTTGCTCCTTATAAATTAAAAAGTCATTTGGAAAATGTTTTTCCAATTGTGAGATTTTTTAAAGCTTTGCAAGTTTGTGTTTTGTCTATTTTAAAAATTAATAACCTGTTCTTACCATACACCTATTAAGCTTCATATGCTGTTAAAATGGAATGTTTTTAGGAGTTCTTAGATTTCATATAGCAATGTGAGACCTGGGATTTTATTTCAGAAAGTTAATAACTGTATAAAATAGACAATTCACTAATTGTAGGACCTGATATTAACAAATGTTCTCTTCTTTAAGAACCAGTGATGTGTTTAAATGGCCTGCAAGAAAATAACTCTGAAAGATTTAATACATTTTAACTAAAGTGAGATACAGGATCTTGCCAAAATTGTCTCTTAGAGTACTTGTATGGTGTAGCTGATTGTATTATAGATATAAAAAATAGTGTTTCAAGCTATTCCAAGATTTCTTGTAGCATTGTGCATTGTAAACTCCAAATCTCTCCTGAAGGAAATTAGTGTTAGAAGCAAAGAAGATTTGCAGAAAACTTGATGTTATTTTAAGAGTGAAATCTACATTGTAAATACAGACCGGCTGTAGTCTGGGGGGAAGGGAAGGGGGTTAATCCATGATGTTTTTAGAAGTCCTATGAGTTGCAAAACAATGAATAACAGAGGATTTTCCTCTTCCATTCAATCTCTCTCTTTTACCAAATAGAGAAATATCTAATTTGGAAGGAAGAAGGGAAGGAGGTCATATCTGCTTAGTCAGTGAAGGCTGGAAGTCAAGTATGGATTTTAACTTCAGCTGAAAAATAGCTTACTTTATAAAGAAGTTTCTTTCTTCACACAAAAATACTTGTCTGTAATGGCAGGAAAACAGGTACAGAGTAAATACAAAGGCTTAAATTATAGGGGATTATCAGTTGTGTTGAATACACAAAGCTGTTCAGATAAGAAAAGTCTGATTTCAGAAGAGTTGTGTAATCATTAATATGATTACATTATCAGCTTGGTTAAGTAACAGTAGTGGAAATGCTGAAAAGGAGAGTGTATTACAGCCAAATTTAAAAACCTTAGTAAATTATAGAAATACTTCCATATAAAGAATTCCTTCCAAGAGGTATCAGTTGCTATTAGTGCAATCTCCCTAAACTAAGATATATATATATATATATATTTTTTTTTAAATAAAACTCTTTGCTTTTTTTTTTCCACTTTATGGTAAATTTTCAAATAGTTAACAGGAAGTCTGTAAAAACACCTTAAGAATTATATATTTAGAACATTTTCTGCTTCATCTATGTTTACAAAATTATGGAGGGGGAACAAGTAGATACACATGACAGGGAATCACACACGGGAAGCTAGGATATATGGTTGTTTGGAACTCCTAGAATATCCAAGGTCACATGGTAACACATTAAACTCAGTCTCTGTGGAGCGTGCAGCTGCAAGAGCTGCTTCTGTTGTCCTGCACAGGTCAGTGGGCCACAGTTCCCATTCTGCATGGAAATGTGCATCCTCCTATTCAGAGGAGAATCTGAGCATGGCTTTTTAGGTACCCTTGTGTATTGTGTGCTACCTGTGGAAGTTGAATGAGTTTTATTGCCATGTTACTTCATTATGGTTGCAGTCCACACACCAAACATTAACAGTACTAATGATCCGTGCCAGGTTCTTAATTTCCTGGTGTCAAGTTCATTCTGCTTTTTTTCTATAGCTGAGTTGCAGGTCAGTAGTAGATTCTTTATTGTCAAGTAGGAGGATTTTTAATTACAGAATGAGCCTTCATAGTTAATGAAATGGATGCTGTGTTTTAAATATACTTGTAGTGGGAAATTACTTGTTGATTGGTCTGTTTTTTTTTTTTTGTTTTGTTTTGTAGTAGTAATATTAAAAATATTACTTATTAAAAATATTGCTTGCTTTTCCTGTAAATTTACTTCTTCACGTATTTCCAGCGATATCATAACTGTATCATTATGGCCTTTGTAACTCTTTTCCTTGTAGGTGAATATCCTTCTCTGTTTTTATTTCCTTTTAGTTTTGCTCCATGTCCTGGATAGCAGTTTCTCATCTCCTGTATGTTTGTTTTTTTTTCCTCTGTTGCCCAATTCTAACTATATTTTATGAGTTCAAGAGAGATTGCATTAGCAGAAATAAGTAAGAGAGAAACACATGTAAAAAGCTAATAGATAAATTTAAGTGGAGAAAATATGTTTCCTCTCTTCAGGCTTTCATAGACAAGATTGTATGTTTGAAACTCTTTTAAGCAGTCCTTCTGCAATTGCTACTTTCAATAAGTTTGTCTCCACACAGTGACCTTTCTATAGTTCTTAACACTCTTTATACCTAGACTATGAACATTAGAACTTCTTTCCTCCCCCAACTTATGACAATTCATCTTTCTTCCCTTTTACTTCACCACTACAATCTATATTACTTACCATCTATATTCAAAGAGATTTATTTACAACATTGCTTTTGTAATTGCTCTTGTCCCCTTGATTGCTATTAATAATGTTGGTTTATATAATGATGGTTTATCCTAAATAGATATATATAGTATTTCTTATGTGCTAAGTTAATTTTTAAGCTGTTTTTTTTTTTTTTTTTTTTTTTTTTTTTTTTCCATGATGTGCACTACACAGCTTGTTATTGAAACCCTGCAGCAAAAAGGCAAACCTGTCCACTGCAATCTTTGGTATGCAGATTGGATGGCATAGTAGGTTACAACTGAGAAAAAAATGCAATGCTAGTTATTCCACTCCCACAACCCTACATAAATCTTGTATTTTGCAGGTTGTTTAATTTTAGATCTTCTTTCAGTGTAAGAGAACCACAAGTTTATCACTAACTTCTGCTTCTCTTAATAATTCCTCTGCATTATGGTTGTAGATGTATAGGTTTAATTAGCTGCTTCTGCTCTTCTGTTTTTCTCATGTCATGTTGTCTTTTTCATTAGATTTCGCTTCTTCATTTGTGTTAGATGTTTGCACATTTCCTAGCTTTAAGCAATGTGGGCTATAATTGGGATCTAAAGTTGGAACATGTCTTCAGTTTGTGTTTTGTTAATTCTTTCTATTTTCCTGTCAAAAACATATTTTATCATGTGTTGCCAATGAAGTGAAAGAAAAGTCAAAGGTAATCCACATCAGTTGTTTTTTTTTTCTTGCTTCTAGCAAAAACTCTTAGTCTTTAGACTTATTTTCTGTTATAAATGTTCTATGAAAGTATCCATACTATTTTCAGGTCCTGTTTTCATAGAGACTATGCCCAAGCATGTTACAGAATGCTGGAGGCTTTTAAGCTTGTAAAATCAAATGTATCAACAATGTAGTTTTCTTAAACTTTCTGTAATTGCTTTTCCTATCACACAGAAATTTAATTTTAAAAAAAAAGAAGAAAACAAAACAAACAAACAAAAAAAAACTGTACTCCTCTAAGTATTTCTCCTCTATACTAAGTAAGTACTCAACCTGTATTCCTCTAAGTATTTTTGAGGTTGAAGGTAGCTAAGGTGATTATTCTGACAATCTAAAAATCAAGCTACTTATGGAAGTGAACTAGATAAATTTTAATAACCTATTTTTTCACCCATTCTGTGCTATATTATATACTTGAAAAAAAAAGTGTATGACAAAACGTTCTGTAAAACATCTGATCTCTTCAGGATTTCAACAAAGTTCACTGCCATGACCTTACCTTACCCTTACTGTACAGTGAACTTGTTTACCGTGAAGGGCTTGTTTATTAAGTTCAAACATATGATTCACTGGGCTATGTAATAGATTTTGTCTGTGACAAAGCAGATGACATTAACTTAGCTAAAGATAACTCCAGTGTGCTACTAGTTTCTAATTCTCTGACTACTTCTGTTGCTCATTGCATGCTTTAAACATTAATTTTCTTATCTGTTAGTTGCTGTAGACTTCAGTTAAGTAAAATCCACAACTGAACAGAAGAGATCCACGAAAATTCCTTCTACTGTCATGTGGTCTGATATGTTCTTAAAGCTGAGGATAGAAAATGAAATGGCTGTGTTAATAGAGATATATTTTCAGTTCTGTAAAGGGTTGAATAGATCTTCTGATACCGTAAATTAACAACCAAAGGATCTTCTGGGGTGCTGCTCAAAAGGGCTGTATTTAATTTTGTTTGCTTCTTAGAAAAAGCCATTAAAATAAAATTAACTGCAACAATATGCTTGCCATTGTATAGGAACTGAATGTCAGCAAGTGTCTGAGAATTCTTTTCAAATTGAAAAGAAGCTGAGAAATCAATGTCAAGTCCAGCTCACCAATATCTTTCTGTGGTCATAAGCCCAGATAAGTAATTACCCTTCTGGCCAATACTTATTACAATAACTCTTTTTTTTTTTTTTGTAGTTTACAACTGTCTTCTTCCAAGGCTGCAATAACAATTCTTACATTATATGTAGCTGTAATTCTTCTCAACAGCAACTCCTATCTTACCATAATGATCACCCTGGAGAAGTCAATGCTTTTGTCTTCAGCTTCGCAGGAATAGCTCCTTGATTTTCTGTACACAGTCCTTTACTCTGTTTCAGAATAAGTGTAGTTGTGTTGTAGAATTAATGAAGATAGTTTTACTAACCTTTTCTGGTACCAAATTATGGATTTGCAAAAAGTTTTTTTTTTTTTTTTCTGATTTTTAAAAAGCTACTCAAATTTATGAAAAAAAATAATAACAAAAAAGAGGGGGCATTTAGATTAGAGGTTAGGAGGTATTGAAGGCCAGGTTGGATGAGGCCCTGGGCAACCTGATCCAACCTGGGTGCCCATGGTTAAGGAATTGTAACTAGATGATCTTTAAGGCCATTCTGTAATATGGAAATGATTTAATGGTTAAAGAGGTTTTTGTTTGTCTGTTTTTTAAAGAAAATCCTAAATATATCCCAGTTATATTTGACTGTTTCATTCTAGGATATTTGTACACCAATAACATGAAGTAAGTCTTTGGTTCAATATTAAACTGCAAAAGGGGTAAAATAGTCTTGAACTTATATTTTAAACTGTGATATACATACTAAAATAATTAGACAAACAGTTTATCTCAGGTGTACAGTAACCTACACCAGATTTAGCACCGATATCCAAGACATAATAATCTTGCTACAAAACTAAAACTGAATGCCTGTAAACAATTATTTGCAAAATGTTTTTTTTTAATATTGTGTCAGTTGCTATCTGGATTCAAATCTTCAAGAGAAGATAAATGCAATATAGACTACGGTAATAAACATTGTCCTATTAACATGCTTTAAATAATACAATCAAAATTACTTTCTTATAAAAAACTTATATATAAAATGAAATATGAGATATTAGAAGGAAGAATGACTGTGTTGTTCAATCCAATAAAAGACTAGAAAAATAACACACATAAAATATAAATATGAATATAAATAAAAAGCATTTGAGAAATAACAAAGATGTACTATAGATGTATATACAAAGATGTATGATATATACTGAAGCAGAGTATTAGACTGAAGAAAGAAGGATTTTCACTTTTGAAAGCAGAAACTTAAAAAAAAAAAAAAAAGTGGAATAGAAGATGGGATTTTTAAAAAAAGATAATTAATATTCCATTTAAAATGAGGCTTAAAAAAAGTACCTCAGTTTTGGAGGATTGGTTTTCCTTTTTGTTAATGAACCATAAAAGCAGAGATAATTTCATTTAAATTGTATTTTTTCAAATTTCATATAATTATGAAGGTGTCTCATATTTATGGGGTATCTGCAAATCATGCACATATATCCCTTACTCTATGAAGCATTTGCCCTTAATGTCAAGACATTAATGCACTTCCTTTCAGCCTGGATTCCAGTTTAAACATTTTTGGCAATATCTTAACAAATATTATAAATACGCATCAAACACAGTATGAATGTTCTACTAAATATTATAGATAGTCAGCTCAAGTTTCACCAAATGAGATTCCATAACATGTATTCATATTTCCCTGCAGAAATACCTGTCCCTTTTTTTTTTTTTTTAAATGTCAAGTCATCTTGGTCTATAATAATAATAATAATAATAATAATTTGGGAAATAATAAGAATACCATTTAAGATCCATTGTGAATAGCAAAGAGAAGTTGAAGAGTATTTGCTTTTCAAGAAAGTGGGTTCAAAACAAAGAAAAAGAGGCAATGGCACTCCAGTGTGGCATGTTTTAGACAAAAGTCTACAAGAGAGGTCAAAATGAGAAAATCCCTTTGGGAAAGATTGTGAAAAAAAACATTCTCTAAGTCTTTGTTTTGCTCTGCTCAATTCCATGGCCAGATTTGAATAGATTGTTAATGTTATAGAGACAGGAATTCTCCTAAGATCTGTTTCATTACTGTAGACGTTACATTTGCACATATCGACTGAAGCAAATGCTGCCAATAATGATAGAAACTTCGTACTGTCAGATGCAATAATCATTACATTCCTTTACTGGATAGTCACTGAACCAACAGGAGGGTATGCTATTAGCAGGTCAAAGAAGATAACCTTGGAATAAATAAGCATGAATTGATAATTTTTCAATTAAATAAAAGGATAAACAAAAAGAGGTTGGTTACTAAGGTTTCTAATTCCACAGCAGCGGACTGAGAAAATTATGGAAACTAATTAGTGATGTCAACAAGACTGAAGTGCCAAGGGATTTAAAGTGAAGGAGCTTTGGAATCTGAAGTCAAGGCTTCAAATTCAATCTAAACTGCAATGCAAACAAGGAACAGCAAATTGAAGTGTTTCTTCAATATATGTGTAAAAACAGATTATCAAGAAGGTAACAGATACCAAAAGTTAAGATGGAATTAAATTTCAAAGAGATCTCTTTCTTGAAGGTAGAAGGATATAGGGATAATAGTGTTGCCCTAAAATTATGCCAAAATTATGTCTTACAAAAGACATTTTGGCTACTGGACATTAGCCATAAAAATAAAGAGCACAAGAAAAGAAATGAGTGCATTGTTTGATGAAGCAGGCGTAAGTTTTCACAAATAAAATATTCAAAATACATCTCCCAAATCCATTTTTGTTTGAGCCTAATTTCAGTGAGAATAATGATGTTGTCTAAGGACTGGTAGGTTAATAGCAGGTTTAGCTGTCCATATCTTCTTGGCCCGCATCAGATGTGACCAGGTGAATGATTTACTCTGCCTCCTGGCTGACCTGAAAGAAGACATGAAGAGGCTGAGGAGCATTAGGGAGAGTGACAGGGAGATGATGGAGCCAGTCCCTACCAGGCCTGAGGCTTAGGCAGCCAGCAAAGGCTCCATGAGAAACACATCAGACCCTACTGCCTTGAGAGCAGCTAATAGCAGGGGAACAGCAGGCAGAGTTCCTGCTATGATGAACCCCCTCTCCTCTCCTTCCCCTAACAACAATGGTAATGAACTGGGGGACAAAAGGCAATGGTAAAAGGTCCCCTGCTAGGTGTTCCAAGCGTAGCAGGTGCACCCACACAGTAATTCCCAGCAGCCCCTGCAAAGCAGGTACACTGCTCTGCAAGGACAAGTGGACAATGGCAAGAGTGGACAATGGCAAGAGTGATGGTTCTTCCTCCTTGGAGGTGTCAGCAAAGTCTAACCAAGCTGCCTGCTGCATTAAAACCTCCTTAGTAAAGAATAAAGATGGGCCATTGTCATTGGTGACTAACACATGAAGGGAGCGTAAGGCCTGATGCGCAGAACAGACACACTACAGAGGGAGGTTTGGTGCCTCCCGGGGGCCTTGGTTAAGGATGTGAGGAAGAAACTTCCTTCGCTAGTATTACCCTCTTCTGTTGTTTCAAGTAGGCAGTGATGAAATAGGAAGAACTCCTGTAAGTACTATGAAGAAGGATTTTAGAGCCTTGGGTAGACTGGTCAAGGGTTTGGGAGCACAAGTCGTGTTCTCCTCTATCCCTCCAGTTACAGGAAACAATGAGGGATTGGACATAGAATCACAGAATCATCTGCATTGGAAGAGACATCCAAGATCACCTAGTCCAACCTCTGACCTGACACTAAAAAGTCCTCCGCTAAACCACATCACTAAGCTCTAAATCTAAATGTCTTTTAAAGACTTCCAGGGATAGTGATTCAACCACTTCCCTGGGCAGCCTATTCCAAAGCAAGCATGATGAGCCAGCAGATTAATACTTGGCTCTGAGCCTGGTGTCACTGGCAGGGGGTTGTTTTTTTTGACCTTGGGTCAATTTACATGAGACCAAGCCTGCTTACAACAGACATGAATAGCTTCTCCACCGGCATAAAAAGGGATTTAGGATGGGGGTTGGCTTCACTGATGCAGTTTTAAACTGGGTATGAAGGAGGGGGGGGGGGTAGGGGTGGAACAGGGGGCACTAGAAAGGAGCCAGAATGTAACATGCCAGTTCTTGCAGTCTTGTATCTTGGGGAATGATGAAGATGACAACATTTTGGAGGAATGACACGGGTTGGTGAGAGGTTGGTTACTACGGAAACACCCGCATATGGTCAAGAGGGTATTAGTGCTTCTCCCTCCCAGATGGTGGCCCAGCTGAGGTGGATTTATGCTAATGCATACAGTACGCATAACAAACATCTTTATCAACAACATAGACAATGGAGTCGAGTGCACTCTCAGCAGGTTTGCAGATGACACCAAGCTGAGCGGTGCAGTTGATAGAACAGAGAAAATGGACGCCATCCAGAGGGGCTTGGACAGGCTGGAGAAGTGGGCGTATGGGAACATAATGAGGTTTAACAAGGCTAAGTACAAGGTGTTGCACTTGGGCTGGGGTAATCCCAGGTATTTATATAGAGTGGGAGAAGAAGAACTTGAGAGAAGCCCTGTGGAGAAGGACTTGGGGGTCCTTATGGACGAGAAGCTGGACATGAGCCAGCAGTGTGTGCTTTCAGCCCAGAAGGCCAACCATGTCCTGGGCTGCATTAAAAAAGGGGTGGGCAGCAGGGAGAGGGAGGTGATTGTCCCCATCTACTCTGCTCTTGTGAGACCCCACCTGCAATATTGTGTGCAGGTCTGGGGCCCCTAGCACAAGAAGGATGCGGAGCTCTTGGAATGGGTGCAGAGGAGGGTCACTAAAATGATCTGAGGGCTGGAGCACCTCTCCTACGAGGAAAGGTTGAGGGAACTGGGCTAGTTTAGCTTGGAGAAGAGAAGGCTGTGGGGAGACCTCACTGCGGCCTTCTAGTACCTGAAGGGAGCGTATAAACAGGAGGGGGAATACTTGTTTACATGTGTTGATAGTGATAGGACAACGGGGAATGGTTTTAAACTAAGACAGGGTAGATTTAGGTTAGGAATTAGGAGAAAGTTTTACATTCTGAGTTTTTCATTATGATTGATTATGTGATTCTAAATACTGTATTGTAATGTAAGATCTGAATTCATAACCTACGTACCTTGTCTTTACAACATGTAATGAGTAATTTATATTTTGGCATACCTATCTTGATCATAAAAGGGAGCTTTCAGCATCTATTTAAGTACCTTTCAACAATGTTGTGGATTTTCACTTATGTAGCCAGCTGTTTTTTGGGGTACATTTTCTCCAGATTTACAACCAGTTCAGTAAAGTTGTCAAGATCAGCAGTTCTGAAACAGCTGTCATTATACTTATAATGGAATTTGCTGAAACATTCTCATATATCAGGTATAATAGTAATTTTCATGATTTGAAATTTTAATATTTTAAAGCAATATATTATTAGGTTCACACATAATTTAAACCACCAAAAATTCACGGTATTCTTGCATTTCCTTCCACTATTTGGTTCCTGAATAGTACAGCTTCTGCTTGGAAGCAGAGCAAAAATCCTTGCTGTGCAGCATCGTGAACTTGACTGTTTCTTCTTAGCATTTCTCCTTAGCATTCGGGGTTCACCAAAAGTCTTTATTCTGTTAAAGGAACTTCAGAATTTCCATTTAAGAAGGGAGAAAATACTGAGTGATTACATAAATTATAATCTGTTGTGTTTCTGTTTTGTTTTGTTTTTCAAAAAATAATGTCTCCAGCAAGAGAAAAAACAATGATCTTACAATTTGGATTGGCGTGTAACTATTCTATTTCTGGTTTTGCCCCAGATGTAGTTTCTGACTTAAGAAAAATTGCTTATTATTTTATTCAGGTAATATTTATTACCTTGTTGTGCCTTGACGTATGATTAGTTTCCATGGTCAAACTATTTGGAAACTATTATTTATCAGGGGAAAAAAATAAAATCGGTGACGTGGTTTTCCATACTGAAAATGATGGTTAAGCTTAGTTTCTGACTTTGAAACCTCATAGCAGCATGTTAATTTCAGAGAGGTTTGATTTGCTTCAACTTGTCCTGTTCTTCAGACCTTTCTGCTCTGTATATGTCTCTTCATCTTTTAGAGATCTAAGAACATATCTTGACTTATTCCATGGTCTCAGTTTTTCCAGACTCTAGATAACTGCACAGAAGCCCTGCCTGCTTGTCTGCTTTCCCACTCCTCAAGAATAAAGAAACAATAAATCTGGCTTTTCGGTCCTCAAATAGAATTTTGTATAAATTGATACATTATCGTGTTTGATTTTCTGATTTAATATCGGCTTTATTTAAAGGCCCCTTTTCTACCCACCTTTGATAATACTGCTGCTGAAGATGAACATGTGAATTTATTAAATGTCTTAATGATGGTGATGAGAATTAAAAATTAATATTTTAATGCATAGTATGAAATAATAAGGTACATTAATTGAAGACTTTCAAGAGGTTAAGATGAAAACTCAATTTGAACCATAAAATGTTTTTAAATACTTCATATACAGCATAAAAATAATATTACCTAGGTACATGTTTTGAGAGGGAAACTGCTGTTTCCAACTCAGCAAAGTGTTCAGCAAAACTGGTACCATTTAAATTAAGTATTTATTGTATTGGTAGAATAAGATAAAAATTGGTAAACCGCCATTGATATTTCAGTAGGTGCTGTGCCGTGATGAGATGAAGCTAATTGAATAACTTCCATCTATACTAGCAGTACTCTATATGACCACCATTTCATATTATTTTTTAAGCGTATGTGTTCTGTGTATCCATTCAAGAAGCTAGGCAATGCACACATTTTCATCCAGCTGCTTTAGTATTAGCTGTCTTTTTGCCTGCTGTGATGAATGTGAAGTCCAGGTAAATGCTCAACTGTAGACAAATTAGGCATAGATCCTAACAATTAAGAGCTTTTTACTTTTCTCATCTCACTTCATAATGTAAGAATTCTTCCAAAATAGATTAATATTCAATCAAGATAATGACCTAGAGTCCTTACACATGCCAACAGCCCACTGTCTCCAAATCCTCTTTCCTTGTTAATAATCAGAGAATGATGATGTACCTCATTTCCCACTGCTGTTTTAGTCATTGTGACTACACGTTGGTTCTTGATTATCCCTCTGCTGTGGATAGCCACACAGCTTCACAGGATGGGGTTCAAAATTAGAGTCCTAATTAAGTGTATATGTTTCCAGACAGATCAATATGTTTCCTAGAACATCCATTGAGCTATTATCCTGTAAAAGATTGGTTTTATCAAGGTTTATCTACACTGGTTTCTTAGATCACTCATATTAAATTAAAAAAAAAAAAAAAAGGAAAGAAAAAAAGACGTACTTGATCATATTTGCTTTGTAATAGTCATACTTCTTTAGCTAATTTCTCTCTGTCGAGTTATAAGAAAAGTATATCTTTAATATTAAAATGAGTAGTGGGTATAGAAGAAAAAAATTAAAAACTGGGCACCAACTATGACTGTGATTGATCTAATTGTTATTATTTTGTGTCTTTAATTATCAGACAAGAAACAGAAACAGGGACACAAATGTAGTTTTAAAATTACTAAATAAATGGGATTACTACTATAATTCCTGATGAGGCAGCACTTAAATACCCTTGGACTGTATGTAGTATTACTACTATTCCGACTGTAGCTTTTGTCTTAATACTAGTACGGAATGCTTTATGCGTTTCAAAGCAATCTTTCTCTGAATAATAAATCACTGCTCTTTTAGTGCCAGCTCTGACCTTTTGTGATTGAAATTGTAACACATCATCATAAAATAATGTCAATGTGAGAGAGAATCATCACCATGAAGAGTGATTCTACACATGGATCCTTAAAGAGTTAGGTGGCTCTGGTCATAATTACTCTTCAGTTACAGAAGGGTAACACTAGCCTGACAAACTGTTAAAACAAAAAAAGAAACGGAAAACAAACTATAATATAGTGCTCTAGAATTAAAGAAGTACTTTAAAGAGTTCAACTTCTGGAAATTTTTCAGGAATCAAAGTTGGTGAGCACATGCAGTGTTGAGCATTCTCAAAGGTAAACTCCAGGAGCTTCTCTACAAAGATAGTTGTCTGTCACTAATATTAGTCTATATAAATATATAAATGACTTTCTTGAATATTGAATGGACGTAAAAGTGTGCAGGTAAAAAATGCTTGATTTCATTTTCCCATCATTTCTGTCTGAAAAACTTAGATTTGCAGATATCTCTGTCCATTTTGAACAGGTGCAAGGTTGAACAGGAAGAAGTTCTTTGGATAGTTTTTTTTTTTTGATGCGCAATATTTTGTTCTGTTCTTCATGTAGTCAGTTGGCTTACAGCTTTTCTGCAAGTTAGTGAATGTGTAGTTGTTCCATTTTATTACAAATTCCAGATAATTAAAGTAGTTGTCTTTGAAGGGAAAAAAAAAAAAAAAAAAAGTCAAATCTGTACATACCTGTGTCAGATTCCTCAAATTTTTTCTATTACATTTCCATTTGCACTTCCACTAGTGTGTGCATACATATATGTTATACATACTATATACATATATGTTATACATACTATATACATATATGTTATACATACTATATTATATATAGTATGGAGAGCAAGAAGAATAGAATATGAATCTCTGAGAGGTGTATGAACGCCATGGAAGCTAGAGTGTTATTTTCTCTAGCAAAAATACTGTAATATCTACCTTCTGTCCATGTGTGTTTACTTACTAGTAATTTTTGGCATTTAAAACACATTCAGATTCTCTCTGAAATTTCATAGCACCATATTGCACAAATTTATATATGTGATCTGTATAAAGGAAATCTGTGACTAATAGAACCTGTATATATGAGTTATTAAAAGAAGTACAGTGAAATTTTTCCTTTCCTTCCTCCTCCCCCCCCATTCTGTCATGTCATCCTTTTACTTAACCTTTTTTATTTAATCCCACTTTAGTCATAATTGCATGCTCTCTACTCCATTCATTCAGTATAATTCAATTTTTGTACAATCTTAATATATTGCACCATTGGAAGGTAATCTTACAGAAGTTTCTAATGTTATCCATGTTTCTTCTACTCGCATTAGAACAAAAGAATAAAAATTTTCACCAAGGAAAGGGTAGACTTCAGAGACAATTTATTCTTTTAAATCAGACCAAAGTTTAATTTAGATTAAAATCCTGGAAGACATAATTCCTCACAAAGTCAGTAATGTTCTCCTCATTACCTGGTAATGATAGTCTAATTCTATCAAAAGGAAATTTTAATAATACAGCTGCATGTTTGAAACTTTACAATTTAGAATGAAGATGACACTATCCAAAAGCTTAAGAAAACACATTAACTGAAGCTAGAATAAATCACCAATTACGAAAATTGTCATTTTCTCAGGTAATATTTCACAATTCTAGCCTCATCCCAATAAAGCTTTTACATTTTTAGCTAGTGGCATATAAATAATCAGAATGTCCAATCCCACAGACAGGGCGGAAGAGGTCACATTTAGAAGCTTCTATTGTTTTTTTCCATGTTTTCTTTCTACCTGTCAAGTACGTTTATTTATTTATATATTTATTTATTTATTTTTCCAGTGTACCTTTCCGATATTAATTATTACCATCTTAAACTCTGTGTTACTGAAACAAGAAGTGCTCATTCCTGGAGAGGGAGCACACATGCAAAATTTGCATACTGTCCAAAGCAATGTGTCTTGCAGTTTACTGCAATCAGTTGTTAAGTTCTGATTAAACTACATAAATATGATCCCGGTTCACCTCCTACTGCAGAGTAGTCATAAGTGGCAACAGTTTCTTAAGAGCTTTTCTGTGAATTCAAAATCAAATTATGTACTGAATGATGGGCAAGATAGCTGACAATCTACAAGTTTTGCTGCATTCCCTTGCCAAGTATGAAGATGTCAAAAGTCAGATTTTACTGCAGTGATGAAATGTGATTGATCTATAGTGAGCACTGCTCAAATCAACATTTTTATACAACTTCAGGAGGATGTGAACCTGCTGCATTATAACACCAACATAAAAGAATCACATCAAATAACAGAAGTGCCAAGATACATGGATGATGACAGGCCAGTACTGTAACATTTGTGGGGAGTAATCTATGCAAAATCACCATAGTTATAAATACAGGTGTTGAAAAACGTACTAAGACGGCATGTTCTTTTCTGCTTGAAATAAGGAAATACTTTACAATGGAATCCAAAATTTAGTCTTGTGAATTTACAGTTCAAATATAACTGGATTTCAAAATGTTTATATTGCATTTCTGTGGATTAACTTGTGCTATTAATTGCATTCATAGGGTAAAAAAATTTCAGCCTGACTTCCTAAAAAAATAAATTGTCACTGTCCTTTAAATTTTAAACCACTCTTAGAAAAACAGGGAAATCTATTAAACCTTTCAACTGAAGACTATAGATACCAGGATTTATTTATTTATTTTTTCTCTCTAAGAGTGGTCAGGCACGGGAATGGCCTGCCCAGGGAGGTGGTAGAGTCACAGTCCCTGGCTGTGTTCAAGAAACACCTGGACAACGTCCTACGAGTTACGATTTAATAGCTTAGTGGGTAGTATTGGTTACAGGAGGACAGTTGGACTAGATGATCTTGTAGGTCATTTCTAACTTTGTGTTTCTAAGATTCTATGAAAGAAGTAGTTTTTGTTTGTTTGTTTGTATGTTTGTTTGTTTGTTTGTTTTAAATTTTCCCCTTTGTTATTATTTCACATTTCTCAAAATGTATTAAGAAAGTTCTTGTTCCTATATGCATTTTGATTGTTCTTCCTTAAACCGAGTTAATACGAAAATGGCTGAAAGTTAACATCCTTTTAATAAAGAAAATAAATTTTGTGATTCATTTTGCGGGCCCTTAATAGTGTTACATATATTGGCAATAGCTCATGGTAAAACTGGGACATATTTTTCCCACAATGTTATAGGTATCTGAGACAGTTGGAATAAGTAGTGTTAACCGAGGGGACAGTAGAGATGATGATCACGGGGAAAGTAATCACAGAGATTTCCAAACATCCTTGATTAGTAGAGGGCAAATACGTTTTAAAGGACATAAATCTAAGAGGAAATTGGTGTGAAATGGAAATCTGCCTTAGTAGCAATAGGTTTGGAAAATCAACTTTGGATTTATTATAGTTAAAACCCTAAGGCTGTCTGCCTAACACACATATGATATGAAGAAACTTAACAGATGTTTTACTAAGGGACCAGAATATAAATCAGTTTCAAAGCATTAATCTGTGCAGAGCTGAGTTTAGTATTTTCTGAAGAAAACTTCTGAATTAGAGGAGCTAAACAAGTATGATTTCCCACTCGTCCCACTGTGAATTACTTAAGGTTTTGTACTATAAACACTTCAGGGAGCAAGCTATCTTCACTAACATTAAATTGGTGTGTGGGTAGCATTCATTCAGCACATTCCTACTGGATACAACTGCATTTTTGTAAACATCTCTTCTACTTTCCCCATGATTTCTTTAGCCAGCTGTTTCTTGTTGTTGTTTTCCTTTTCCATGAATAGGAAAAACAGAAAATATTTCATTTTAAAGCAATTAATGGCATCAGTAATAGCTACTCTTCACTGCTTACTAAACCATTATGTTCACAATGCCACAAGGGAAATGTGGCAGGTTTGGAATTAAATATTAACCATCCTAAATACTCTGTGCCATAAAATTGTAGTAAAACTGTGAAAATACTATGAAAAACCAACAATGCATTTTTTGTCTCTCACACCTTAGCCTGGAATCATACCACTTCCCCATGTGCACTGTGATTCCTTTTCCAACTATATACTTCCAACAAAACGATTATAAGAATCACTCTGTCCTCAGCACTTAGAATCCAGATGTATTACCAGAATTTGCAATTGCATCTGTTATATTTTGAGGCCTGATACTACTTCTACTATCATCTCCAAGTGACTTTACTGCCCTTTTCATCCACAGTTGGGAACAGAGGATTATTCAACTTCATCAGTTCAATGTCTCTTCCTTTTAATTCAATTTAGCTTATCTTTCTTAAATTGGCCTTGTAAACTAGCTTATAAACAGCAATGTTTGTGTTTTTATATTGCTGTCAGAGATGTATGTTAATTCCAGAAAATGAATAGTTTTTGTATAATGATTTTTTTTCTTAAATTGTATATTTAGAAAATATCTGGATGAGAAAAATCAATAGCAGATATTTCTGGGTTGTATTATTATTATTATTTTTCTC
Source organism: Anas acuta (assembly GCF_963932015.1). Taxonomy (NCBI): domain Eukaryota; kingdom Metazoa; phylum Chordata; class Aves; order Anseriformes; family Anatidae; genus Anas; species Anas acuta. The sequence continues at coordinate 18,052,242 of NC_088991.1, forward strand.
TTTGAATTGCTTATTGAGTGCAGTATTATGCTGGACAAAATTCAGAGTTATTCACTGAATCATTCTGAGCTGTAGTAACAGTAGAAATGGGAGATTAATGGATAAAATAATATACATTATACACTTTCGCTTAAGGGTGCAAAGACATGAAGAAAGGTTAAGATGTAAGAATCTAAATGAAAATGCGTAAGTTCTTTCTAATAAAAGCTTTCTTTCAGGAAGGATCATGTGTATTTCTATCCTGTCTAAAATGGTTTGGTTTGGTTTGGTTTGGTTTTTTTCCACCTCTCTTGAGATTAGAATCTCTTAGTTTGGCTCTTTCTGTTTGTTGTTCTTTGTTTGTTTTTATATGTTGGTCTTAGATGTTAAGTTGTTGGTCATAATATGTTAAGCTTAGATTTAATATTCTTTGGAGCAAGAACAAAAATTCAGACATCCCATGTGATAGCTGGTTGGCAGATCTTGTCTTCATCTTATTAGGTAAATTATAATATCTTATCAGCATACCTGGCCTATAGATATTTTTTACTAATGACTAAACTATTCTCAATTGTTCAGTTTGTAGAATGGTGTCTGTTATAAATATATATATATATATATAAACATGATAGAAAGTTATGAAATGAAGGCAGAATTTAATTTGAAGTTTTAAAAATATGAATATGTGGAAGACTCATAACAGCACACTATGAAGACTAGATTCTATGACTAGAATCATAGAAAAATCTAGGTTGGAAGGGATCTTGGTTTTGTTTTACTGTTGGCTCTGACCTTCTGTTGAAAGGTTATTTCTGTAAAACTAAGGCTGGAATATTTCCAGCAGGGGAGATTCCCATGTTGATGTTTCTTTTTTCTTGCAATGAAGAATTCTTCTCTTATTTCCAGATGGATATAAGAGCTGAAGCAGTTTGAACCCATTGCCTCTTGTCCCATCAGCATGCATCCTTGTGAAGAGTAGGTCTATCATTTCTATAATTACCTTTTAGGTTCTGGAAGGCTATGATTCCCAAGCCTTCTCTTCTCTTGGATGAACAAAACAAATTCTTTCTTCCTTCCTTTACATGTCTTCAAACATCTGATCATCTTGTTGGGTCTCTAATGTACCTTTTCTGGTTTTTATCATCTCTTTGGAACTGGGGGATCAAAACCGCATACAGCATTCCATATCCCAGCTGTGGCCTAACAAGTATTGAATGGAGTGGAATAATCACACCCCATGATCTTTTCAGGGCTATTTTCTTTCTGATGCAAATGAAGATCCTGTTGACAGTCTTGGCTGGCAGGGCATTTTTTGGGCTTACATGTATGGTCATCTTGCTATTCACCAGGACTCCTAGGTCATTTTCAGCAGTATTTCCAACTAGGTATGGACATTTACCTGGACTGTGAATCATACTCAAAGGAACAGGGTTAGGTCATCACATGGAATATTGTATATCTAGGTGCCAGAACACATTTTGATAAATGCAAAACATGAAAGAAAGTTCTCAGGAGACACTGAAGAGCTTCATACAGAAAATGAACCACGGCATTGTTGTGAAGACTGGGGAGGAACTGAAACTATTTCACTTGAATTTCCAATTACTGACGCATTGGAAAAAGTCTCCTTCCTCATGTTTCTGAAAAAATCACATTTTTCACCCAGTCAGAAAAATGTAGCAATTTAAACTCAAATGATGTCAGCCATCCCATTGTTCATCCACAAAAAGAACAAATTTTAAAACCAGAATCTCAACAGTAGTGGCCTCGTACTTTATCAGATTGTAAGAGGTACCTTCAGCCTGCATTAGGAGAAATAAAATTGGTCTCTCCCTGAAGAAAATCTGTTCATCTTTGTAAACACATCTCAAGTTTTTTATTGAAATAACCAATACTTTTCATAATGTTTTATATACATAGTCCCCTTTGCTTAGACTTGATTATTAATACTAGATATCAATAGAGTGTTTGTAGAATTTTTAAATCACTAGTCAAATAAAATGAAGATTTATTTATATACTCTATTTATACCCTATTGTATGTAACCTTCAAACAGTAATCAATTCTGCTAGGACTATGGATCCTGAGTCTACCACTCAAAGGTCAAAAGTAAGAAAAATTGATCATCTGTTGTGTACTTATATATCAAGATATATAGTCTTTCTTCAGCATGACTCTCATTAACATTTCTAGAATAACATTCTTTTAATAGAGTTTTGTCAACTGAAGTCTGATGTCCTAACTTTTTTCCCCAGAATTATATCAAAATTTTAAAAGTACAGTTTGGAATTACAGCAAGCTATTTTTACTATGAGAAGAGCCTGTTAGTTACAGACAGAGAAATCAACTATTATGTCATTTAGAAGTTTTTACAATTAAAAGTTTTATTCCTAGAGGAACTGAAAGACAATTAAATGAAATGCTAACAACAAATTAAATGCTTTATAGGTCAGTCATCCCATTAGGTCTCTTTAGGGAAGCTGTTCTCATATAAAGCATGCCATAACCTATTTGCATAATGATTCTATCTTAACTGTGCCTTCTGCTCTTTTATGGTGTGTTGTTTATCCTAGTGCATGGCTGATATAGTAGAATTGCGAAGAAAGTAAAAGCTGCTATTTATGGCAAACAAAACATTGCACCATTCAAATACATTATATAGGACAGCACCCAAACTGCAAATATGATTTAACACAGACACATTCTACTCCCCCATTGCAACAGCTTAATTGTTTGAATTATATACTGTTACCATCATTGTTTTTATAAGATTACACACACACACACAACCACAGCTAGAGCATGTGAAAGAAAATATAAGGTTTCTGAAGATGGTACTAATGGTTGGAGCTTGTTTGAAAGAACAAAGCCCTTTCCATAGCAGAAAAAAAAAACTACTTCTCAGAATTGCTCATCTCAGGTACACACTGACACAAACATTTTTTCAATTTTTTTAAGTAAAGAAGTTTCATGGAATGAGTCTTGGTTTCTGGCTTTGCATTATAGGGTAGTTATTTTTTATCTTTGTTCACAGAAAGTGATGTAGCTAAAGATCTTCTTGGTGTGTAGCCAGAAAGCTCTTCTTGTTTTGTTTGGTTTGGTTTGGTTTTAAGCTATATTGTTTTCAAATGGTATTTTTTTGGTCCTCCTGTACAAAAGAAATTTAAACAAGTTTCTATTAGTAGCATATGAACTCACAAGTGTCATTTTACTTGACTAATTGTAAGGAGCTGTTGTTTTCCTGGAAACCCAATTCAGTCACTGTGGCTTATGTAAGCTCAGCAAATGAATAAGAAGCCCGGAAGTACAAGGTGTCTTTTCTTCTCTGTCTAAAGAGAGCTTCTCAGATCTTAATAATATTAGTTGCATTTTCAAGGTACTGGCTGCATATTTTGCAGGCTGTAATTGGTCTTCCAGTGATAGAGCAATGGGATCAGAAGTCCCTAGTTGCACAAGCAACATTTTACTGAAGAATTTTCTTGCAGTTTGCCGTCTTTAAGCAGTTAATTTCAGAATCAGTCATTTTTCAGTTCCAGTGCAAGGCAAGAGAATTCAAGAACAGGGAAGAACCTCCTCCATTGGTGGTAGGTAACTATTAGACAGGATTACTTTATCATCAAGCCATTCATCAATCATAGCAAACTTCTGTACAAGCTGTGCTGATGTTACCACTGCAGCACAACTTACAGTTAGGTTTTTAAAAATGTTCAGTTCATTAAACTATCTGACTTTTTCTTGAAACACCACTCCTTTTCTGTTTAGAAACTTTATAAGAGTGATTAAGTTTTCAAAAAGGCAAGGTACTCAGCAGTTCACAATATCTTCAAAAATAGATAATAAAAAATAACAATTTAAGAGGCTTTACCCAAGAGAAAACTCTGTTAAGAAAGAAGGTTTAAAATTTTACCTTCTTAATATTTCAAGCATCATGCATAGCCATTTTGGTCTTGTGTTTATGCAGTAATGAAATCTAAACTGTTAAGAAGTGTAGTCATTTCAAACATAGTTTTACACGTTACTCTGGCATGTGCTGTAAACTACTTTTGCCTCAAGTGTCTCAGTCCTGTGGTTGGTAATACTTAAGCACGCCACTGTTGCGTACCTGCCCTTGATCCTGTGCCTGGAACACCACTGAGCACATGATTCAACTGATCCTACAGGCTTCATTAATGAGGAATTTGGATTTTTCTTTTCAGGGCAGTTTCTTCAATAAATGTGATCCTCTCCTATTAGTGGCATAAAATCTTACCGCTTTTTTCCAGAGCTTCTTGAGAATATGTCACCCTCAATACAGTCAAGCATAAGTTAGTATGAGTTCCAGTCGGAAAACTTCAAGACTGAATGTAGAAGTGTCAGCCAGCCAGTATCTTTGTTGCAATTAGCTAAAACACAGTTCTTACTACATTATTTGCCTGAGTATTAGCAAGATTTAGACTTTTCTCTGTACAAAGACTCTGGAAGGTGAGAATTACTTTATACCCTTTCATAAATTATTCCCTTCCAACTAAATGTGTATTCCTCAGGATGAATATGACACTAAATGAATTAAGCAATTTTCCCCAGAGACCTGAAATAACTTCCTTCTGTTACTGAGGAATTTCAAGCAACATCCTGTACTGGACGTTTGCAAGTTAAAAAGATGTCTTCTGCTGTTCTGGTGCCTCAGACCTTCTTCCTCTCAGCATATATCCACCATCTACCTTTCCTCTTCATAACATGCAAGTGTTTGTCACAGTTTAAACTTAAAAAAAAAAAAAATAAATCACTGCTGTTGGTAGAATTGAAGAAATGATCTCTGGAGAATAAGGTTAGTGTATATATTTAATGTGAAATGAGTAGTGATTCAATCTCATGCAGACAATGAACTTCCCTGACCAGATGTGCTTTGTATAATTCTTGCCTGACATTATACTTGAGTGCACTGCTTTTGCAAAAGACAGCAAGATTGCTGCTATTTACCCCTGTGCTGTTAAATACTTAGGTGTTGAATTATTTCATGCTTTGAAACATAGTACTACTACTGTTTGTTGTGAATATATTATTTTGAGACCTTCATTCTTGAGTGATTTCTCTGTATGGAAGAGGAAGATTGTGTATAAATTGTTTCCAGCATTATTTTTGGAATAAGTGTATATCCAAAGGAAATTTCTAGTCGTGGCTGTAGCTACTACAGAGCTCAATTTTCTTTTCCTTCAATTCTCTTCAAGTCGACTGCATCAGAAAAATAAGGCTTCCCTTATTTCTTTACCTCATGTACAGATAGAATATCTGTACCAAATCTGAAATAGGTCTTGTTGGTTTATATGCACCTTCCTACTGTAGTGGAAAATGTAAAGTAATAAATAGGTTATATAACCTGTTTTCAAATGTTTTCAGTGGTATAAAGTCGTGTAACCCTTCCATCTGTCAGGAAGGATATAGATATTATTTGTCCCAATTTTGTCTAAGAGCTAGACTTGGACCTTTTATGTTCTATTTTCTAGATGATGTTGAGTATTCAAATATCTAAATAATTTCATAATATTTTTAACAAGTTCTAAAGCATGCCCACTGTTTAATTTGATCCACTTTCTGACAGGAAATTTGATATTGTGTTGTTGCTTATGTCTGGAAAGTGCCACTAAAATGGCATGTTTCGTTTTGTTCCTATACCAATAAGCTTCAAGCTAATAATGTAAAAAATTCTGTTTACACATCATATAAAATTGCAGAGGAAACTCTCCATTTAGTCCAGCAAATTGTAAACAGTGAGGAAAGAGTTCTGTATTTCCATGCTATTCAGGATAGACAGGAAATCTGGAACAGGTAATTATAAGTAGTAAATCAGCAACATAGTTTCAAAAAGCTTCTTTTGCTTACCCAATATCTAATTCTTCAGTGTAACTTTAATTTCTACAAAAATCCATCATCCTGCTTTACACAAATTACTTTTTACTTAATTTATTTATTTCATTTTTTTTTTTAATGTTATTTTTTTATCTGAGCTCTTATACAGAAGTATTTGCTGTTACTACAAAAAGAAATAAATGGCATATCAGGAAAACAAATTTGCATACAAAGTACAGGCTGTGGAACATTCTGCTTGATTATTGTACAATTTTAATAAGGTGCGTTATGACTATTTCAAAATCTTGGTGAATATGAATTTAAAAGAGTGTGAAAGTTTGCAGTCAAACTAATATAGGTATAGAACAAATATTCATGCTTTAAACTTTGCAGGCTTTCACAGAATCACAGAATCACAGAATTTTCTAGGTTGGAAGAGACCTCAAGATCATCGAGTCCAACCTCTGACCTAAAACTAACAGTCCCCACTAAACCATATCCCTAAGCTCTACATCTAAACGTCTTTTGAAGACTTCCAGGGATGGTGACTCCACCACCTCCCTGGGCAGCCCGTTCCAATGCCTCACAACCCTTTCAGTAAAGAAATTCTTCCTAACATCTAACCTAAAACTCCCCTGGCGTAACTTTAGCCCATTCCCCCTCGTCCTGTCACCAGGCACATGGGAGAACAGGCCAACCCCCACCTCGCTACAGCCTCCTTTAATGTACTTATACAGAGCAATAAGGTCACCCCTGAGCCTCCTCTTCTCTAGGCTGAACAAGCCCAGCTCCTTCAGCCGCTCCTCGTAGGACTTGCTCTCCAGGCCCCTCACCAGCTTCGTCGCCCTTCTCTGGACCCGCTCAAGCACCTCGATGTCCTTCTTGTAGCGAGGGGCCCAAAACTGAACACAGTACTCGAGGTGCGGCCTCACCAGAGCCGAGTACAGGGGGACGATCACCTCCCTAGCCCTGCTGGTCACAGTGTTTCTGATACAAGCCAGGATGCCGTTGGCCTTCTTGGCCACCAGAGCACACTGCTGGCTCATATTCAGCCGACAATTTGTTACAAAGAAGTATTTAAAGACATCTTCTGGAAGTGTATTACAGAAAAGACCTCTTCCAGGTTATGAAGATCAAAATTACCATGTACTGAACATTTTTCCAACTAATTTAAAATAAAGGATGCTTGCTGATGCTAAATTTTGTACAGCCTATGCTGCATGTTTTACACAACTATTATTATGGAAAGTATAATTGATATGACTAGTAGGCATTGGTTTTAAAATCAGATTGTCTAGCAATGGGTTATTTATCTTTGTGACTGTACGTGATGCCAAATACTGTTTATGAATGAGATATTGTTCAAGAAGTATGTCCAAATGCTTGAATTTACTTAATTTGAAGACAGAAATTTGTGTTGACACCTTGAAAGATTGTAATGCTATGGCTAGTATTATAAAGAGAATATTCTGCAAGGTTTTGGTTCATCATTATTAACATTTAGCATTCAAAGAAGCACATAAAAATACCAGGCCAAATGTTCCAAAATCTTAGTGCTTTCCTCTGTTGATATCAGCAATGTCTTACGAGTTTTAACACACTTCATTAATGAACACCCCATGCCAGATGTGCTCCTGTTTATATGCCTAAAAATAACTCTTAAGTTGCTCCATAGCAAATGTTAAGCTGACATAAAGATAAGCTTATGGCAATAATTATATTGCTGCCTTTAAGGTTTATGTTGCACTTGTAATTGAACACACAATTTGGTATTTTTACCCTGAGAATGGTCTTGAGGCTACTACCTAGGAACATCAGAGAAAAGTTATGATGTAAAGATAGAAAGGCATATAATTAATTTTGTCTAAGAGTTATGCTTAAAGTACTGAGCAGACGGCCATTTTTTTAATCTGAAAATCCCATCACTTGCCAGCTGTAGTGTGTCACATACAGCATGTCTGGCTCAAATACAGAAACATTCTACCTTAAAAGTTAGCAGGAATCAGGAACATTTTGTCAATTCTTTAAGAAAGAGTAATTTCTATTTATAAGAAAATAGTACGTAGGATGGGGGAGAAGCTGAGTCTTTCGGGCAGGGGATAGAGTGTGAGGTGAAAAGAAAAATGGCAAGGGAACCCTTAGTGAAAATTTCCTCCTGATTATTTAATTGTTGTAAGCAGAATACTAATAGTCTCAGATATATGTGGACTTTAGATTCCTCTTTCCATTCCTTATTAGGAGTAAAAAACAGAGTTCCAGGGTAACTACCCAATGTATTTTTGTGTGGCACAGTCAACTTCTGTAAAATTATCTAAATGAGATCTAAAAGATGTAGCAACTTGTAGTATATAAACTGGGAACATTGCAACTGAAGATGATGAAGGAGTCAAACTTAGAGTAATTACTATTTAGATTGTCAAAACATGCACATGCCATCCAATATTTGTAGCTGGAAAGAAGATTTTTGAAAGAACAGATGATCAACAGAAAAGCTGGGGAGTGACAGCCAATTGAACTGTCCTTTCTTCTGTCACAAATGTATTTGGAAACGACATCTAGGGTGGGGAGTGATTTCCTGTCCCTGCTGTGTCCCTAACAAGGTCTCTGAGGATGTTAATAAGCAAAATACTCTTACGATTTCTCTTTGCAATACTGTTCTTTAAAATAATGTCAAGTAATGATGCACAGAAGAGGTGCCAAGAATCTGCCTTTCATACAGCTGTCTCTAAATACATTGTGCTTTGGAGAACCAGAGGAAGAGGAAGAGAGAGCTACATAGGAGTTCACAATGTAAGTAATGTCTGTTCATCTGCGGTCAGGTCACTGCTTTCCTGCTGGATTGTCCAGGGTGTGTAGAGCAATGCTAGGGTAAGCTAGTACTGATGGCTTCAGGATTTTTCTGTTGTATTATTCCTGTCTCTCTCTACCTTATGCTATGGAGCAGCCCCTGTTTGCATGACTCTGTTGCACCATGGATCACCAGATCCCCCAGGACAGCCACTGAGATGCCAGATTGCTTAAGCTTGTCATGTAACCTGTCAGTCACAGGTGGCTTTTCCCACTGGTAGCTTCACTTATGAAGTGTTCGTTAATTCATCCTTGATGAGTAATGAAGACCTTAAAACTGTTTTTCTGTAACAAACATTAAATGCTTAAGGAATGTTTACTTGTTAAATATCAGAAGGAGAAGAAAAATCCAGAAAAAAAAAAAAAGTTAAGACAAAAAACAGATTATATACTTTATTCATGTAGTACTGGAGTATATAGTTGTAATTGTGAAGGTTATTATTTTGACAGAAGAAGATAAAGTAGCTTATAATTAGTACTCAAAATGTGCCTCTGTAAAAACAAGGAGTAAGCTAGAAAGTTTTGTCTCGACTAATTAAATGTCATACTACTAATGTTAGTATTTCAGGTACCAAAGACCTTGCAGAGATTAGGTGTTTGAAGATGTAATTAATGCTGCCAGAAACTTCTCAACACATCTATAATTGATCTAAAAACATATAGAGCCAATAGTAGAATAATGTCTTCAAAGTTTAAGGTCATCAGCATTAGTGTGCAAATCAGCATTAGAGTTTTTCTTACACAGAGATGAGACTGGAAAGAAGTAACTGTGTTCCTGTGGACAAGGGCTTAATTCAAGAGAAAGGCCTCGACTTAATCTGTTTTAAGCCAAAATGAAATTTAGCACATACAGAAAGTCTAGCTGTCCTAACACTTACTTAGACCACTTATATCCTCTTCTGTATAGACAAGGAGGTATGTCTTGAGAACATTTAATACTTTAAATGATTTAATCCTTTAAATGATTTCAGATGAAAATACATTTCTGAATTTCATCTTGCAACTCTAATTCTGGTAGTGGTAGAGGTTACAGTGAGCTACTGTTATTGATATAAATTATATACTTTAAAAAGTTTTTCCAGTTATTCTGTATGGTTTGATGCCCAAGTAGTATTCATATGCATGCTTCCTATTAGCTTCCATAGAAGAAAATGCTGATCTATTGGCTCATTATGTGGAAAAACTATTATTTTAAGTGCCAGTGATCTTCATTCATTCTTGTCCAGAGCAATTCTGAAGATTTATCATGACAAAGCGTAATTGTAGTTAGACATACTGCTGTTGTCTTTGCAATAAGAATGAGAAAACATCAGCAGTAAAATAAATAAATAATCAAACAGATAAATTGTCTTTCTCCATGTCTTTCATTTTATGAGGAAATGGGAAAAAACATCTGGAGTTATCTGTGAATCCAAAAGGTACAACCTGAAAAATTCTCTCTTGGCTCATTACATCCATTATCTGTCTTCATTTTCTGCCCCTTTTTTAACTGAATCATATACTATTTCCTTCTGGACTGCTGTTATTCTCTGCTTCATTAGCTGCTAATGAGTTGAGATACAGAACAGCATGTCTTCTTTCTTTATTCTTTCCTAACATTTACTAAGAAGCTGGAGGCTTTATATATATATATATATATACATGTACATATAAATATAATATTAATTAATATTTATTTTATTTTATTTTATTTTATTTTATTTTATTTTATTTTATTTTATTTTATTTTATTTTATTTTTTATTTTATTTCATTTTATTTCATTTTATTTTTTATTTTTCATTTACGTAGAGGGCTGGTGGTTTAAGAAATATCAAGATAGATGATATCTAACTCAATACTCATAGATTTAATTGTACTTACAGATTTATTTATTTTTTGGTTAAACTGAAGATTATCTTTGATTATTTTAAATCTTAAAGATTTATTTGCCTCTCTCTTCAATGATTTATTTTATTCGGAGCTGCAATATGCATGGTCCCATAATTTGAGAATGATAATGAAGGTAAATTGAACTGTTTATTTTTAATCCTTATGTTGATGTTGACTAGCACAAGGAATGATGATTCACACCTACTCTGCATGTCATTTTACAGGCTATTTGCAATGCAAAACAAATAAAAAATGCTTTATACAGATTGGTGATTGAAAAGTATCTTGGACAGCCATGATTATGATGACACAGTAATTTTAATGGCTTGATAATATGCTTCAATTTTAGAAATTTAAGTGTTCAGATGCGAAAAGAGATTCAGCCATTTGTACCTTCTGGCAATGTATTTGTCAATAGTACATTTTAAACTGTTTGAAAACATGATATTGGACAACATTTTTCTATTTTTCATGTTAAGGGATTCTTAAAATTCTAGAATTATGGCATACCACTGAAAAATGAACTATAAAATTGATAATTAATAATGCTCTTACTCTTACAAAACATGCTTGGAAGTACTAAGGAAACAGTTTGAAACATTAGTGTTACATTTGAATTTAGAATTTAAAAGCCCTTTTCACTTGCATTTATATAATTATTTATAGACATTATCAGTTGAACGGTATATACTTTTAGAGGAAATGAAACATCTCATTCACAGAAATAGTTCATTTTAAAAAGTTGTATCTGTGATTAACGCAAATATCTTATTAGCTTGATATTTGGTCCAAGATATTTGAATATGATAATGAATAAACTTAACTTTTGTGGAAAATCTCATCTGTAATTCAGAACAGACACCAAGCTTTCTTCATTAGATGACTGAAACTGGTTCATAATATTAAAGAACTAGATAATCAGAAATTATTAAAAGGCCTAAAGGCATCATGTAAAATCAGTCAGATATGTCAGTATCTTGAGACTGCTAAATATCTTTTTAAAATATGAATCAGCTTTCATGACCTTGAAAGTTCAGACAAGCCCATAGTTATAGTTTGCCATGAAGTAACTTACAATCATATCTGCATACAGGACTGCCTTGTTCTGTTGACGGTCTCTTGGAAGGAGAGGGACATCCTGCTACTTCTGGTGGTAGCTATATGAAATTTGGTGTGGTTTGAGAAAATATGTATTATTTAGCTAGCACTTAACCCCATTAATTCAAATAATCATTTTTGAATACCAGCAATGGTTATGCTTTCAAAATTTCATGCTATGTACTTCTCTGGTAGGAGAAAAGAGTCTTCTACTCTTAAATTATCTTTTGTTTTCCATACTGGGTGGGCCTCACCCAGGATTTTACTGCTTTATGGTTTCTTATGATTTGTGAGCTTAATCATCTAATAGGACTCTTCTGGCTCTGTTGGGGGCCAGAGAGCTTTTATGTTTGACATAGTAAACAGTAAAAATTATAATGCTTTCATAATGAATAACAAGAACTGTCAACCATTAAAAACATTATCCATCTGTGAAAGTATTAGAGGTTAAAAAATGTAAATACAGAAAAAGATGCAAACATAGCATATCAGTTGGTACAAGTTAGTGGCATTGTTTTTCTGAAATGCCACTCTACTGTTAAATAAACAACTAACACCCACTACCACGACCAGAATACTAAACAGAAGTTTGGTAGTTTTGGCACTATTTTAATAATGTTAAAGAAGGTTTAATAGAAATGTTTTGTATCATTCACAATATTTTCACTTAATAGTTCTAACCACACATTCTGCCAGATATAAGCATATTTAAATAAGCTTAATTACAGATAAGAATGACATTCTATTCTCAAAATGCTTGGGATTTTCAGCTCCAAACAACTTTTTTTGCATTGGATTCAGGATGATTTCTTTGTTGAGTGCCTTTTAAGGAAAGCTGTTACACATTTATGCAATAGTAAGGTAGTATATATATTTATATATTAATGTAAGGTAGTATATATATTGTATTATTATATGTATATTGTATATAAATTGCAAGGTAGTATATATATTTATATATTAATGTCCTTCTATTGGAAGTCTTTGACTGTTGTTCTTACTCCTACCTTCTTTCTAGCTATATGGCATATGTGGCCACAGGTTTGACTTGTGAACCTGGAGTCCTGTTTGTATGTAACAGCTGAAAATATATTTTTTGGTTCTATGACTGAGAGATGGGATTTCCAAATTCACTTAATGAGCATCTAGGCTAATCAATTCTTTAGAAACTATATGGGTTTAATTTTAGTCTCATCAACAATCAAAAAAAAAAAAAAAAAAAAGAATTTAGGAAAGGATTCTTTAAAGAAATATATCTTTTCAGTTGTTTTTTTTTTTTTCAAATTGATTCTTGAGGCAAGAAAATAGCTTTGAAATCCATACTGTCTCCAAAATGAAAATGTTGAAAAGGAAATATTCTCTTTGTAAGTTCTGGGACTTCTATGGAAAAAGTAGCCCACCCTTTCTCTACTTGTGTAGGTAGGTTCCACCAAAATGATTTCTTAACTGGGAGTCATGATAATTCTGCACCAATGACAAAAGCAGTAAGACCTTCAGCATTGGAAACATTGACTTACTATTGGATTACACTGAAACAATAATTGATTTTAAATGCAGAACACAAGATTATAATGATATTTTCAAATGTATAAAACTAATTATCTCCAGAAATGATAAAATTTAAAATGCAACCAGTTTAAAGGTAATTAAATACATTTTACAACATAAAATACTATAATTGACTACTCGAACAATTTTTAATTAAAATTGAAATTTCATGCCTGGAATTCTAATCTGTGTTTAAAGGTGCAAATTTAATCCACATGATGTAGTGATACCAGATTATGAACCATACCAGTTGTTCTTTTGAATTTGGTTGGCAAAACTGTTTTTTTCTGTGAATAACTTTTTTTTTGCTCATATATTTCTGTTGTATATTCAGATTTTTTCCTAAGCAAGTCATTAACTGGTAATTTTTTTCCTATCTTCTTAAATTTCAAAATGTGATGAAATTATTTTTAAAATGCAGGTGTTCTCAAGCAAATAGGCTCTTATCACTATATATCCACTGCATAGGAAGGGATGGAATCTACATTTTCTTGGGATTATTTATCCACTTATTTTGATGTGTATGTATAGATGTAAATGTCTTTTCATTGAAGGCTGAAGTTGGCCCTATATCTTGCTAAGGAAGGCAGTAATGTGCCATGCAACTGGTCCTTCCTGGGCTGCACATTAACACATTACATTGTGTCTATTAAAAAATAATATAGAAAGAAGAAATCTGTGGGTATCACAGGCCTTTCCTAAATCTTGTAACACATAGCCACAATGAGACTTCTGTTCTCCACTACTTAGATGCACAGAAATTAAACAAATTTAAATACCGTATTGCAGCAGAACCAAGACAGCAATGGTCTCAGACTTTGAGAGGAAATGTGGGAAACTTCTTCCTCTCTGGGCAACAGCAAAATTTCTTTTATGAAAGACAAAAGAAATGGGGCAAAGAAATCACTAACTAGATCAGATTTGACAGAGGTATGAAAATGAGTTAAAATAAATTGAATAAAATCTGAACATGAATGCTAAGAAATAGGAAACTGTTATCATAGTGTCTACTAAATTTACAGACTTGGAAGTAGATGTGCAGCAGATCAGAAAAGTTGTCTGGGAAAAATATGAAAGGCTAGGCTCAATAAAAAGTTTCAGAGCTTAAATTTGAAATAATCTTATTAAACCAAGGTGAAAATGCCTTTAAATCTCTCTAAATAAAATGGACTTGCAAAAAATATGAGAAACAGTGCACCATGAGTCCATGGAATTACCTAAGACTAGCATATGAAAACTCAGTTTAGTATTGTGTTCTTTTTACATCTGGATTATCTTTTTTTTTTTTATCAAGTCAGGAATGCACATCAATAAATCCATATGCATCTTAAAATAAGAAATAAGAGAATCAGAAAACCCAAAGATTACTGATTTTACACAATAGCCATCTAGAGATGGAAATGTGAGGAGGGAATATGTTTAATATTACTCTATTTCAAAGCCGCATAGGATATTGTTTAATTAGGGGATTTTCAGTTCTGCTTTCTACCCTTGATAGAAAGGTGAACACATATAGTTCTTTGTTATTATTAAAAAATAATACAAAAATACATCAGTTTGAAAGCGAAAGGACCTGTCAATTTCTATGTAACGTTGTTTGCACTCTTCTGCTGCTTATGTGGCCATGGCAGATAAGTTTTTACATAAGATCAGCTTCACCATCATGGTTATACTTATGAAGATAAAATTGAAAGTTCAATTAAACACAGCTAGAAGGCATGAAAGAAGTGATATCATTATCTTAGGTTCCTATTACCTTCTAACTGAAAAAGAGTGTACTGGGTCTGGCGGTAAAACCACTACAAAGGGATGCATGGAAATAATCAATAAACTGCCTATACTAAATATAATAATGAAAGGAAATAGATATATTCTTTCAGAAAACAAATAGGAAAAAAACAGAACAACAACAACAAAACCAAAGATGTTTTTATACAAATAAAATAATTAAATAATAATAATAATAATAATAATAATAATAATAATAATAATAATAATAATAATAATAGAACAGTTTAGCTTCTCTACATGCTATTTTCTTAGTCAATGAGCAGCTATTTAATTCAGTGTATTCTTCTCTGTTCAGACTTGCTTTAGCTATATCTACCAGTTATTTTAAAGACAGTACTTTTCCATAGCTCACTTGTTGATTAAGCAGTTAGTTTCAAACTTAAAGAACAGTGAAATGTGAAATCATATACAAAAATTAAGATGTGTAAAACCTGCCCCACCAGTATGTTTCAAAGTATCAATTTCAGCAAATGGAAAAGGTATATAACATACTCAGGAGGAGAGAATTGTAGGTAATAATGAAAAATCAATAAATAATGAATACAATAGTGGTTAAAAAAAAGTTATATTATCACCATTTCAGAAAAGAGATGGAGCCATTAAATATGTTTGCATATTTTGAACACATTAATTTAGGTTGAAATTTATTAGATCACAATAAATTTCATATGTTTTGTGTCACCAGTTATGTATAAAACAAGTTTCATCAAAACATGTTCATCTTAATCTTAAACCATTCATGACTTTCTTGAATGCTATACACTGCTTGTTATCCAGTCTAGAAAATTTAAATAAGAATTCCATTTGCATTCAGTGTGAGCTTGCTTTTGAATGGAAGGATATTTTTTCCATGATTTGTATATGTAAGTAATTCTTCTGAAGTTCTTCCATCTTAACTAGAGCTTTGAAATGATTGCTAGTACAGACAACACTATGCTTAAAAACTGTGCAGAAGTCCACCTTTAAAATTAAACATATATTAGAAATACATTTTCCTACAGAGATGATGAAATAACACTGCAGGGAGGTAGATAAATACTTAAACATTAAAGACAGAAAAGTAATGTGTTTTAATCATGATAAAGGAAAAGCTGAAGCTAAGAGGAGTTTAAATTTTAATATATTTTTCTTTCATTCAGATTTAAAGTAAATTAATTCTCACATGGAAAACTAAATCCTTAGAGATACCACCAGAATACACTACCAAATAAGTTTTACCCACTAAAAAGGCAGTGTTGCTTACATAGGAAGGTCAATAATGTTTTCCTTTTTTATTTTAAAAAGACTTTTTTTTTTTTAATATTAATTCATTTTCAGTTAATGGAAGATGGAAGTTGTTTATTTTGTTCTTGTTTTCTGTCAGTTAAAGGTATGACCTGACAGCTATTTAAATATCTACCGAGACCCTCATGCTTTGTTTTTCTTTTTTTTGTTTTGTTTTGTTTTGTTTTGTTTTTTCAAAGCAAAAGCATAGTTTGTATTCTTCAAAAGTTTATACTCTGTGAATCACAAGTCAGGTACATGACCCAAGCCTGGATCGTCTTGCTTTCTATGTCATAAAGCTCATTGTAATTTTCACAGATTTACTCACTGATAATTAACTCTGAAATTCAGAGCACTAAAGCCTTTTATTTTCATAAGCAATAGTGAAATGCTCCCCTCAGTACTTATCCCAGAAAATGAACAACTTTGAAAAAGAGCCTAAGCAGCCAAAAATATGCTATATAAAATATGCATTGAGTCAGAAGAAGGAAGAAAATCAATAGAGTTCTTATAAATTCCATTAGCCCAAGGGCATCAGTGACTTGCAATATAAGCCAACACATTAAGTGTTTTGTTTTGACAATTTACTCATAAATAAATTTATACTTTCTCAGCATAGTAACTGGCAGTGCTAAAATCCACAGCTTTGGTATATGCATCTTCCCTTTCATCTCCACCAGTTGTAGATATGCTAACTTGGGGCTGTTTTACAGATGATGTCATGTCTTGCAAGCTTTTTAGTATATCTTCATGACTTACAGTAAACATCAAAATGCATATATGCAGATGCCATCAAAATTTTTGATATATTGAAGCATGAGATAGAACAGAAAATAGCATAAAATAAACACAGTTTGTTCAAGCAATGGCTATATTTGCTTTCACATATTTTATATTCAAAAACAGATCACAAGTATTAAGTGAGCTTTTTGTAAAAACTATAGTATTCCTGGCTACCTTACTGTGGTGTGGTTACTCAGAGAGAACGTCCTTATAGAACCACTGTTTGAACGGCATTTTTGGAGCAATTAACTTAGTGTTCTATTTAATATATACAAAAAGCTGTGGATTTGATGGACCAAGGTTCAAGAAATATATGTTTCAAATCAGAATATTTTTCCTTTCATTTGGTGCTATTTATCTGTTAGCCATAGCTTACAAATTGCAGCTTCCCTGATCAAGGAAGAAAATGATGTTTGCTCATAGCTGCAGACAATTTTCAAAGCAGCCACAGATTCAGCTTTTCATATGGAGTGGATGTACTTCAGAGGAATAAAATAAAAATGAACAACTATAAAAAGAAAATAGCCAATGCAATCAAATAGAAAGTGGGTCTGATGGTGTTATTCTTTTAATAGCTTTTTGATAGTTCTGTTTCCAGAGTAGAGTCAGTCCCCGAATTTGGTGAGGTAGCGGCTATGTTTCTCTCTGTGCCTTAAGGACAAATAGCTCATTGCAGATGGTCTGACTTGATGTTCAGGATATCAGAAATACTTTATTGTAAACTAATTTACAGTGTCAGCCAGTCAGTGTCCTCTATGTCACCACCAACACTTTTCTGAGGTTTGCCAAGAGCCAATGGGCTTGCCATTGTGCCTGTTTATCTCAGTGGCCTTTAGTCTTACTGTGGGAGAGTTTAAAAATATACTATTCAGGGCAGACTTTATTCAAAACAAAAAAAAAAGAGTTCACAGTGGTCCTTTCCAGTCTCAAGGTGGCTTCAAACTTATCAAGAGAGAATGTTAATAATTTTACTCACTTGGTAATGATTTCCAGTAAGGAATTCAGTGACTTTTTACTAAAGTTATTTGTTAAAATTGACAAGTAAATACATTAGGAGATGTATTACTTATTCTGAATTTTCTCTTAAAATTAAATCTCTAGTCCCTAGGTAATGTTGCCGTAACGAAATTTTCAGTGTTAATAAGAAGCATAAACATATGCATCACTATTACACTGCTGTAGTTATCCCAAGACAATCATGAAGTGACACTCCTTAAAGAGCTTTTGCTTACCAATTTGTATCAATTGTCATTGATGTTGCTGTCCTTACTGCTTCTATTTTTCTGCTGAGTTCTTGCCTTGTTTGCTTTCAGTACTGTTGAGAGGTAGATGATTTGTGCTTTTGTTTGCTTGAATATTTTTTTTCTTTCTGAAAAGTGTTTCAGTCTGAAGAACTTACAACTTATTTTGAAAGTAAATATTTTCATCAAGAATCCTTGTTCTAATTTAAAAATCAATGTCAAGTCATTACTCTCTTTTCCTGCCCATCTCCAATTAAAGAAATAATAGCTAGACAAATTTTGGTATCTTTTCATCATCATAAATATGGCCAGCTATGCACATATATCTTGCCTATAGAAGAACTGGTGTTCTACAAAGCATAATATCATATAACAGTATCTAGGATGTACATCTCTTATTTCAGAGAAAAACAAACTATTCCATTCTTGTTTCTCAAAACCGATCAAGGTTGGGTTGAAAAGATAGGAAAGAAAAAAGAAAAGATTTGCCACAGATAAACTGCATATGTCATATCAAATATGAAGTGTTTGAGTATACCAGTTTCTGACATGATCAGGTTTGGCAGAGGTTCAAATAAGGTAAAATATTGTGAAAAACTGGTAAGTATAATATAATTGGTTAGTAGCTAACAAAGTTATGAGATGCCCCAACGTACAAAACAATGATGGTAAAGAAATCTTACAAAAAAATAAGTTCACTCATTTTATAAATTTAATGCAATGGTGTGAAAGGAATCAAATCTGCTAAAAATAAATTAGTAATTTCAGATAAGTAATGGCACAGCTTATTCAGATAAAATAACTCATTCTTAGGGCATTGTTTAAACATACTTAAAATATATTTGCCATATAAATGCAATGCCTTTAATTTTTAAAGAATGTGCACTTGTGTGTGTGTGTTGCAATTTTTCACAATATTTTATTGGCTTCTACTGATAAAATAATGAACAAAGCTCAGGGTAGCATAGATAATTTCATGATCAAGTACACTTAGTTGTTCTTGAGTCAAATTTGACTAGCTTAGCAGTTATGAGTTATGCCATTTGTTTACATTATGGTAATTACAAGTTTTTCTATTCACAGTGAGTAAGTTTTTCATCAGACTCATGCTCAGGTCAATGCCAGTACTTTATTGATCGCTGTGACTTATCTTAGCTATTCACTTTTGGCTTCTCTTTACTCTTTGTTAGTTTCTGTGTTCAAAGCTATTGCTTGTAGGTCTACAATACAAAAATATACAGAACAATATAGAAATAATGTCTATGGAAATACCTGAGGCTTTTAATTGAGTTTACTATGTGGGTTTGCCTTGTTTCTTGGTTTGCCTTGTTTCTTGATGCATGCGAAACACAATGCCTTCTGACTAATCTAAACTCGCCTCTTTCACCACTAAGAAGGTCGCTCTTCAATAACTTAGATGTGATACCATAGTACAACTTTGAGACTTTTCTCTGGATAAAAAACTCAATGTTAATACCATTCATTTGTCTATAATTTTTATCTAGGAAAAAGCATAATTAAAGTATGAATTGTAATTATGTACAACTGAATTGTATATACTTCACTTACCTTCACTTACCATTTTTATTTTATTTTATTTTATTTTATTTTATTTTATTTTATTTTATTTTATTTTATTTTATTTTATTTTATTTTATTTTATTTTATTTTTATTTTATTTTATTTTATTTTATTTTTAGGAAGAACTCAGAAGGTCTTTAGATTGATGAGTGAGTAGGATTAAATAACAAAAGAATGTGATTTGTGTTTGCTGCTCAGAGCTATAATATTTTTAAACATCAACAGCATTGAAATGACAAGTAAATGTACAATTTAGTCCTGTCAAATAGTGTGGGTGTATTTGAAGTTGACAAGGCATAAACTGTGAAGTGGTATCCCTTTTAACCAGTATAGCACTAATGTACATTGATATAACATCAAGGGATAATATAGTCTTTCATTAATTGAAACTGCAAGAATTATGTAGAACTTTTGGAATTTAATTCTACTGTTCTGGTACAAACTATACTTTAATGCCTAGAGAGTTTGAAACAAACTTTTTTGGACAAAAGGCTATAAAGACTGAGAAAGAAAGAAAGAAAGTCAGTTAAAAAATGCAGCTGACCTGAATAACCTCCCTGTTCTGTTATTTTTGCTTTGTTTTGTTACATTTCCTTTGGAATTGTATAGCTTTCTACATTGGTGTTTTTCTTCTTGCATGAAGAGATTACTGTCAATCCTGTCACAACAACCCTACCTCTGGCTGAAATTTTACCTTTTCATCTCCCTACAGACCACTTCCCAGCAATTCTGCAACAATCAGGGCCAACGTTAGAGGGGACAGGGCACCAATCCATGGTATGCAGGCAGTGGGATCTGCTGAGAAAAATGGGTATTAGTATTTCTTAGGATTTACTTCTTTTTGGCAAAGAACTGACAAAGAAAGAGTAAATGTTTTCTTGTCTTGCCTTCAGACCTTTGTCAGACTTCCATTTGTTCAGCAATATGCTTTGAAAAGTTGGTATTCCCTGAAGCTCCTGGATATGAGCAGTTAGACTGATGCCTATGGAAAAGAGGTTCCATAATTAAAAGCCCCAGAATTTCTTGTCTCTAAAATGCCCTGGGAATGGTCCTTGTGATATTTCTTACCTTGACAGCTAGTCCTACAAAGGAGCAGAACATTCAAAAATGTTCTATTATTAGAGCAAGCTTTAGGCAAATTACTTATCAAAACATAAATTAATGCAAGGTTACCAATTCCAGTTCTTTTCCAATGCACAGCAGCAACTGGAAAAAAAGATTACTAGAAATTTCCTTTTCCTACTTAGAGATATTGGTTGCCTTTAGTAAGGCTTTCCTAGGGACAAGTTTTTTATCTAGGCCTCCGTAAATAATATAAACATGTTGCTCTAATTTTGCATCCCCAGTAACTTGTATGAACTTAGTTTAAAAGTATATTTGAGCTCATAACCCGTTGTATAACATTTTGTAGCAAACAACTCAATTATATCTTCAGCTTGATAAAGTACGTAATTTACAGAGGTAAATTTACAGAGGTAGGCTGTGGAAAATATTTTCAATTTACAACTATTTTTAAAGAAAGTTTCATAAGTTATTTATCAGGAAATTTAAAAAAAATGGAATTAACCATATAAGATTCATCAAAATTTAAACAATTTACAAACAACACAAAGTAAATATTTACTTAAGGAAATTGTCTCCTGTGTGTACTATATGCATTGGAATAGAACACTTAAGGTCTCTACATTTTATAGGTTTTTATTAGTTATAAAGAATAGCAGGTGGTAGTGAAAATAATTAGGAAAATAATAACCAATTTTGAGTATTTGTGCCTCACTTCTTTTACTGCAGCACACATTTCAACTTTAGCTGCCAAGCTTAATGGCCAGGCATACTGTTTTTAATCACAAATTAAATTCCGACTTATTAAAGTTCTTCCAGTTTTACACAACAATCTTTAATCATTAAAATTTAGTTCACTGCTTTCTGTTAACAGAAGTTTGTTTTCAGCACATAATCAGCATTTGCTGGATGTGAATATGTAGAAACTGTTCTCTTTTACAGGAATGTGTCTTAGCAACCATGTCCTCTTGATTCCTTTGGGTACACAGGGGAAGGAAATTAAACTTTCTTTTCTAATTAACATAATGCAGTTAGTCCAGATTGACGAAGGGGTGGCTGTACATCTGTGACTGAGGGAATAAACCAAATATGTCAATTTGGATAAAAAAGTAAACATTCTATATTCATCACAGAATTTCAGATTAATTGTCAGCACAATAATTATGTAAGTGTAATTAATGTGCAGACTCTGAAGTCACTGGAGTAACAGGAATGGCCAAATACAAGTCTGTAGTGTTGTCAACATTTATGCAATAACAGGAATTTTAAGGGTGCTGTTATATATAATTAATTCAGCAAGCTGCCTGCTTATCAGCTAAATAAAATGATTAACGGTTATGACCCTGTAAATTTTTGACAGTCATCTCTTGTGATTGTAGCAAGGCTGTTTTATGGAATGGTGGGTTTTGATTGCATGTTGTCTTGTCAGTTGTGTCTTTGCTTTCACCTTGCTAGCCAAGCATCTTCTCCATCTCTGGCTTACAAATTAAACTGAAAAGGCAGCTGTTAAAATGTTCATCATTATATTTGTTTTTATTGTAATTACTTTGTGCAAACTGGAATATATGTTTCTATGTACATATATTCAATTTATATATGCATATTTACTTTAAGTACATATACGTATGTATATATGTATATATACATGCATATATATATATACATATATGTATACATATATATTTACATGTGTATACACTATATATACTTGTATATATAAATTGGACATATGTTCCAATACACATATTGCAAGATATGTAGTTTTTAATTTTAAGTTTACTTAAGTTTACTTTTTAATTTTAAGTTTACTGTACACTTGAGCTGCAGCTGAAGGGCTCATAGAAGAGTTTTATCCCCCAAATGTTTACATGGATTTTTAAGGAATACAAAAAGACATTGTCTCACTTCTATCTAACATTCCTCAGGAATCCTATTCTTTTTATGATTCAACGTTAGCCAATGTACTTACCATAGTGTATATGCACATATTTAGCAATTTGGTTTTCTTCCTCTCTAGACAAACTGTCCATATAAGAATAAAAGCATATTTAGCAAAATGAAATGAAATATTGGTTAAGTTCATCTGGAAAATCAGGTTAGATGTCTTCAGACAAAAGTTGTAAACAGATACATCATTACAAATAAAGGCAGTCATCAGTGCTTAGGGACTTGAATTATAGGTTTTGTTGAAGAATTTGGTGATAGTGAAGTGACTGTTGTAGTGTGATCATTGATAAAAGAGAAAAATGCATGAGTTTTTGTAAATTTCTGTGTGAATATTAAATTCTTTTGTACTATTCTGTGGTGGGTTGGTGTTGGACTGCAGCTAGGCACCCGATGGGCTACTCTCTCACTTCTACCCATTACAGAACGTGGAGAAAATAAGAGGAAAAAACTTCTGGATTGAGATAAAGACAGGGAAATCACCAATTTCTGTCACTGATGAAACAGACTTGTTTCATCAAACAAAAACAGAAAGAACAGACAATTTTCCTGGGGAAAATTAATTTAATTTATTGCCAAGTAAAATAATTTTGGATAGTGAGAAATGAAGCCAAAAACTAAAATGCCTTCCTGCTGCTCTCCCTGTTGTTTTTTCCCACCCCCAGGACCAGCTCCTATATCTCAACCCCAAACGGTGCAGGGAGGCCTCCTTGTGGTGCTCTGATCTCCTTGTTCTCCACACTTCTCATCCTTGCATGAGCTGTGGGGGTTGCCTGCTCAGGGGTCTGCACCATCTCCTCCTCTCCTCCCTCTCTGGCCCATCCCATTCCATTCCCAGGGCTGTTTCTCACATGCTTTCCCCCACTGCTGGGCAGTGTTTTACCCTTTCTTCAAGGCACAAGGGTGCCAACACTGTCACCAGTGTTGCCACTGGGCCCTGTGGTGGGTCTGGCTGGAACTGGGTATGCCCAGTGAAGGTTCACCAAAGTCTCCTCACAGAGGCTGCCCCTGCATCCTCCTCACTGCCAAAACCTCACTGCATAGAACTAAGAAAAGTCTTTAAGAGATTTTTCTTTAAGACATTTTTCTTTAAGAGATTAAGAGATCTTCCTCTACACAGGTGATGCTTGGCGTGGGTAGCCTGAAATTTCTGGCAGCTACCTCTGCCACGAAAGAGCATGAACTGAGCTGCTGAGTCCTGAGATACCTGCTGTCAGGGGAGCAGCAGCATACCAGCACAACAGGATTCCCTATTAGCACAGTAAATTCTACTTTTCCTTTGATTTGCCAAATATTGCCAGTTTCTCTATAGGTGTGGCTAAGGTTGAGGGACACCCCCAGAAGTATACTACAGGTAGCTGGAGGGAGGAAACATTGAGGGAGCAAATGGTGCTGTTTTTCTGTTTGCTTGCTTACCCTTCCCCCTCTGCCCCCCCCTTTTTTTTTTAATTTTTGTTTTTGTTTTGTGATTCTCCCAGAGGAAAACTGGATACTTCACTCTACAGCCCTCAGGTCTGCTCTCTGCAGCATTTTCCTGGCAAGAGCAAAAACTGGTTTTCTTGCGATGGTTGTGACAGTTTAATAATAAACGAGGGACAAAGAGATAAAAAGAGGGAAACAAGTAGAGGGGAGGCCTTCGTGTTTGTAGCTAGTAATGCTTCCAAACTGGAAAAGAAAAACAAGGATTTTCTGAAAAAGTAAGAAGTGCTTAAGAGAAAATACAAAATAAAACTTTGAATAAAATAAGCTCCAGATGGTCATTAAATATGTTAAATGGCAGTCTGCTTTCAGCCCACCAGGCACCAATTTTATTATTCTAATAACATCTTAAAATGAAAAAGATAAAGTCTTGTAAAAAGAGGCTGTTAACTTTGATGGCACTTAATCCAGATAACTTTTAGAATAGCCATTATTGTGCAAAGATACAAAACATATATTCAGCAACAAAAATAGTTCTTTGCTGAAAGGCGCTCATGTGGACATTGGCAGAATTTTTCAGTTATCTTTTGCATGAAGATGCTTAAAAATGACATTTTCAAAAGATGAAACAAACGTTGCATTGTAAAATAAAATTGTTTATTCTGAAATCAAAATTTTGGACATTGAAAATTCAGATAAGAATACATCACATAGTACTACATACACACTAGTAATATTTGATATATATTACATATATATATGAATATTTGATCATGCAATAAGGTAAATCATTCTCAACTACTGAGAGTTACTTGTACAGATGTTTATAGGGGTGTTCATAAGGTAGAGGTTTCTGGTATGGGATTTGTGTATTAATTTTTAGATATTTAAATATAAAAGTTTGATAAGTTGTAAATAAATATAACTGGGATCATTTCACATTTTCAGAGATTGAAAACGGAATACTATGATCTTGTCTATTTGCTTCTTTTGAGAGGGTGTGAAGTCTGAGATCTTGTAATGGTAAAACTCCCTTTCTAAAAGTCCCCAAGCGTTTATGGTATTGTTTCAAATGAAGCTTGGTTTTCTGTAAAGGAATTTTATGGCATTTAGATTATAAGGAGGTAGTATAGCTTTCCAGATTGAGTTACCTTTAATGCTTTATTTTTGTGATAACATTTTCCTAGTTTATCCAAAGATGTTTGCTCTTTGCTTTGATTTCACATCCTAGATATGATTGTAAATTTTTCACGCAGTCTTTATGGTTAATTTAGATTTTTCTATTTTTATGCAGTGAAGTAGTTTTAAAATTTTGAGAAACGCAATTAAATACTTCAATGGTATTTATTAATTTAAATAGCTTCTATAAGTATTTTTATGTTACTTTCCTCAATGCATTCTTTTCCAGACCTTGTCTGTGACAGCTGTGTATAGAATCAGGTATTGACCAAACAGAAAGTGTGCACATATATCTGCACCTTTACAGATGTGTTAGCTCAACTGGAAATGAGTTTTTGTAATGTGCAATAATAATCTAAGGAGATACTGAGGATCAAAATTTTCCACAGTGGTCAGTATGACAAACACAAAACTGCAGAAGATAGTCTACAATCCATTGTGAATTATTTATCAGCTTTTATTAAAAAATAGGAAAAATATTGAATAATATTGAGGACACAAGCTTGATTTATTTATCCTGATGATGTTTCCTGTACAGTGTCTACATTTTTTGTTTTGTATCCCTGTTCTATTCATTTCACACAACCTAAGTAGTATCCTCAGTCTAAATTCTCATCATTCAATTATTAATCATAATTCATTTCCATTTTTCAATTCAGTTTTTCACTGATTTTCAAAATTAAGCTAGAACATGAAAGAAAAATGGCAATAAAATTATTTCTTTTGTATGAGGGAAGACATTTTTTATATGGCTTATAGAAATAAAAATACTCAAAGGTTATGTCAGAAGTAAAGTAATCACTTGAATTCTATGAACTAGAGGAATAAAATCCTGTTACAAGTTAATACTTTTTGAACAGCAGTTTCTGAGTGGAAGGGATTGAAATACATTGCTGATAAAAAGGATAATGCAGAGAAATCTTTCAAATGCAGGCAGGTTTTCTGCCTACAGAATTTTCCTTGGTGGAATCCAGGGAAAAGGAAAGTGAGTGGAAAATTTGTAAAACTGTTTAACTTCTTAGAAATAGGCTAAAACTCCTTTTTTCCACGCTTCTGCCTACCATCTGTCCCCCAAAGTCAATCATGTTCAGACTCGAACATCTGTGATTACTGTCTGTCTGGAAAGTGTGTCAGTGAAAAAGCTAATTTATTGAGCAGATGAAGCTAATAATAGAATTTTGCTTTTGGATGCAAAATAAATTATAAAAGATAGAGGAAATGGGTTGAGGTTCTTATCCAAGAAAATACCAAAGTTTGTATTTTTGTTTGTCCTGGCAGAAAAATAATTGTTGCAGTAGGAATATTATTCTTGGGGAAAAAAAGCAGCCTTATTAAGGTAGTGCATCATTCTGAAAGTGTATGTGGGTCAAGTTCTCAAGACATGGAGAAAACTGTCTTTGCTGGTGGTCTAAAAGAAAGATTCAACAAAAAGTAGCTGGAAATATGTTATCTTTTTTATTTTACTTGAATTCACAAGTATTTTATCAACAGGATTGAGCTTCAGAACTGACAGCATAAAGACTTTGAATATTCCAAATTTTCACAGGTAATTTCATTTGTTTGTTCTGAGATGGAGCTCTAGACCCAAGGTATAACATATGTCTTGAAAAACAGAGTGTCAATAAACATTTCATTCCTCTCAGAAATACATTTCTCAAAATACAGCAGTTCCACACTGAAAATATATTCTATTAGTTCATATATTAGAATGTTAGTTCATTTTTTGAGGAAACAATACCTTGAAAAATGTGTGTGAGAGTGGATATATGTACATGCATGGGAGCTAGCTTCAGCAGTAGCTTTTATAATGGATCAACAGATGCCTTTACTTACAAGCTGGATTAGTTGCAAGACCTGTGAAAAAATTGTATTCCTCCAAAGGTATTCTGTATAACGAGACAACTGAAAAAAAGTAAAAAAAAAAAAAAAAAAAAGTAAAGGACAGCTAAAGTAGGTTGGAATGAACATGAAAGAAATTTGTCCATAGTCTCTAAACATAAATAAACGCATTTACCTTTCCTAAGTAGATGGCAATAACAGAACAAGGAGTCTCATTACCAATCAGCAGTTCAATCTGTTAATGTTATCAAAGGGCTATCTGTTCAATTAAAAAAGTACAGTGCTTTCCATTCAGATTTCTCTTCTTCCTTCATTGAAAAAAGGCAAAACAAAATACCTTTTTTTTCTTTTCAGTCACGATTCCTGATATCATAACAAATGGCAGATATACCTGAAATTCATTAAAGATCATCTCAGATATTTTCATATCTGATTATTGATCCAGCAAACTGAGAGTAGCAAATATTAGATGTTTTAAGAAAGAAAAGAAAAAAAATGTGGGGGAATCTTCACAATATATATTTTTCTGTAATCATAGGATTCCCAGAATTTACAGCAGAAGCTCTCAAATTTCATCTTTCACACTAACAAAATTCTGATACAAGTCTCAATAGATGAGAAAAAATAGTGTTCTGTAAAGGTACTCATGTCCTACATGTTTATGGAATGATACAGGAGAAGGGGATATGTTAACTGAGTATTGTAGTTTTTTGTTGGTGTTTTTTTTTTTTTTTTTTTTTTCATTTAGTATTGAAGATTAATAAAAATCCCAGAGCATTTTTGTAAAACTTAAAAAACCACGGTGACTTTTCTTGGTTCCTGACTGAGCGAAGTTATGTTTGCCTGTTATGGCACATAAATATGTTTAAATCCTTTTGTATAAATGTGGAAGTATGTCTTACTAATCAATGAAGCCACAAAAGTTTTGCTATGCTTATAGGAACCAACAAGACATACAATTTGCACTACCAAAAATACTCAGGAACATTGTAACATAATTGTGTAAGGCGTAAATCAGCTGCTCTGCTTTTTTGTTTTTTTTTGTTTGAGTATGCCAGACTCAGTGGAGGAATGAGAGGAACAACAGAGAATGGAAAAGGAAATCCTCTTGACTCTGTTGCCTATGGATATTGAAGTGCAGGGCGTATTACAGCTACTTAGCTGCTTCTGGCTGGAAACATTTACTTCTTGAATTATGACAGCCTAAAATCACATATTTACAGAAAGAATAAGAGCAGCAGCAGAAGCAGAATGGATCTCAGGGTTTCCAATCTCACTGCAGCAACTGCAGAGACTGTCACTATTCAAGTTCTGTAAAGCAGCAAGTAATTTTCCATAAGAATGCCTAAGCAATGTGGATGGGATTTCTGTTTGAATCCCTAACAATAATCTTTCTGAGATCTTCCTTACATTTTCTTTATTTATATAAATTTGGACACAGTTCTCATCTTAGTAGAATATCAGTAAGTAGAACCAAGGATTCTGTACAAAAAACAACCTTCAGATAAAGCACTAGAGGGTCGAGTTTTGAATGTCTTTATGACACATTGAATTTTGATCACAATTAATAAAAACACCAAGGAAGCACTGCACTCTATAGCAGTGTCCAGGACAGTGCAAACATGCATGTGAATTAGTAAGAAAAATTTGAAGAAATTGGAGATCAATAGAGATCAACAACGGATAAAGAATCCAGCAACACTTATGTTAAAATTATATTTTCTTCCTCCTTTTTTAAGTAAATTGTGAGGACTGCTTTTTCACTTTTTTTTTTTTTCCTCTTTGGCTTTCAGGAAGGACTGTTGAATTGCCTTGTTTGAGTAGTGGGATTGGGCCAGACAATTTTCAGAAGTCCTTTTGAACTTTGACTACTCTGATTCTATGAATTGAAAGTAGAAATGATGTTGTTGGAGAGCATGCTTCTGAAGCAGAGTGCACAGATTCTTCAAAATGTGCCCTCCTAAATATTAGAATTTATTGGTTGAGAGGTCTTCCACTCTTAATAATAATACTATTATTAAAATGTATATAGAACTGCACAGTTACATGGTTTGACAAAAGTTTAAATGATTTCAAAATTTCTGCTGCATTCACAAGTACAATTATTTTTGTTTTAAAATGTCATAACAAATGAAATTTTAAATGATGTGATGATATAATTTAAATGCAAGAATACAGTTGCAACTCTGGTATCATTTGATATTATCTAAACTTATAAATTATTAAATATATGTCCTTAAAACAAATTCTGATTTCTTTCTTCCTCTTTCATGTTCAGCTTCATTGCAAGTACAGGATTTTATATTTTTTGGTTCTTATGAAAATAATGTCAGGTGACAGTCTTGGAGTAATAGGTGATGAAGGCATGAACTTGTTCCCAGAGTTAACATACAAGCTAGAAGGTTTTCTTTGTTAATACAAGTTCACATTTTTTATTCATTAAATACTTCATTTCTATTTTCAAATAGAAAATGTGTCAAATGTGTATTTTATTTTATTTTTTAAATTCACTGGGACTTAGATGAAGCTTAATTTATTTCAGTAGCTGAAACTTGTCCTCTTAGTCAAGTTTCATCATTTTCAGATAATGGAATCTTGCAGCAGTCCTGTATTAGAATTGGAGGCAAAGCATTTTGTAGCTTAACTTTCAGCGTTGTGTGACACTGTTATCACCTCTAAATAAGGGAACAAACTTTGCTTATCTATACTAGTCATATGTTGAGATTCAAATAAAAAAAAATCACAGTAGAATGTGGTTTCAAAGCATAAGGGTATTATGGAAATAGCAAGCAATACTTTCATATCCGACACTGTCACTAAGTAAGTCTACTTTCTTAGCCCTTTGAAAGGGAGCACAGAACTTGAAGTTTATGTTTAAATAAATATAGAACGCATCATTCAAAGTCTGCCAAGGCTACTGCACTGGTAAATGTCAAAACTCTAATCCTACTAAAGGAGCCGGCCAAGCCAGGTTGCTGCTTTTGTTAGAATAACACACAGAAGCCTCCAGTACACTGTTCTCTAGTTGATCTCCAACTCATTGCTAGCCTCTCCTATTGTTATAAAATTGAATTAGTCCTTCATTATGAAGGAAATAGGTGCAGATAAATGTTTGATATTCTGCCTCTGGCAATGGCTAATATGTGCTTCAGAGAAAACACAAAAATATCCCATAATACTACCAAGTCCAATCTGCAATGCTGGATGTAAGATAGCAGGCCTTCCTGATGCCTGTAGGGCAGAATTGTACCCTGTTGCATGAGACTAAATTAATCTTTTCCTAAGCAGTGTTATTTCAGATACTGCTATTGGTCAATTATGCAGGCCCTTTTAAAATTCCATGCTCAGCTGTTGTACTGCATAAGTAATTATTTCCTATTGGGTATTACATGTCTACTAACTATAAATCTTAGTGAATAACCCACTTGTTTTTCTGTTCTGACAGATGCTCCCTGGGAATGCTTGTTAAAAGAAGAAGTACTTCTGTCTGCATCTGGTGAAGTCAGCCCCAAAGTAGATGAAATACTAAACAGCACTGGCCAGAGATTATGCACCCTGATGCTCATAGGTAATCCAATCTTTCTCTTTGGAATGTCAAATACTTGGAAAAGCATTATTTAAACCACAATCTGTAAGGATTTTAGTGTTGTTTACTACAGATCACATTAATCTAGAAGTATGCTGTGTCCTTAATTTCCTCAGTGATTATAAAGGAAAAAATAATAGTTGCAGGACTTGTTCTTCATAAAATGAACTTGCCAGTAGCTAAGGTAAAATATTGAGTTTGATAATGAAACATGCAAGATTCTGTCATTCTTTGTCCTCCCTCTTATTAAGTTTATTACAATGGAGAAAAACGTAGCATAGAGTGTGGAAGACCAAATGTTTTCACTCTAATCTGAGTAATTTGAATATCTTGAGCTCTTTTAAGTCTCCCTCTCTTCTGATAGATAAACCTGCTATATGTTAGTGGCTCAGCATCCCCCCTTTAGTTTCTCAAAGGACTTAACTTTTATTAAGCAAGGGGGATTCTGAAGAACATCAGCAACAGAGCTGGGCTCCAGTCATCTTAGAACTGATCTCACATCAGATTCGAGACAAAACCATACTGCTATAAGAATTTAAGAGAAAAAATAAAATGATAATTATTTAGCTTAAAGAACTTATAGATGATGAGAAAACATTAGACTGTATTATATACATAATTAATTACCTATAATTCTTTCATCTTTCTGCCAATTTGTTTTTTTTCAGTTTCCTTTTTCTTTTGGTGAATGTCAGAAAAGAACCTATGGAAAGAAAAACCTAGCCTCCTGCCTGCTGTGACTTTTAGGCTAGACAGTATTTTGAAGTAGCTGTAGCTTTGCTCTAGGCTTGCACCCACTGGCATAGCACAGCATTTGTATTCAGTACCTCCAGAGCTGCCTGCAGGGAATGCCATCTGAGGCAGATGCTGCTGGTGGGGGAGGCTGGGTCAGCAATGCTTCTGTCTGAAAGTGCCACAAACTAAGCTTGGACATCACTGGACTTTCCTGACAGAGAGCTAAGGAGTTATCAGTCACACAGGATCCTGAAGGTAGATGTGACTTCCTACTATACATATTCCACATTCTATATGCACAGCATACACATAGCTAAATCAGCATTAGCCTTCCCTGTAGTTTCCTATGTTTTCATACAATTTTCTTCATGTTATTTGTACTCAGTTTAGCCTGAGTCATTTACTTTGTTTCTCCCTGCTGTTCCTTGATGTCTCAAACATATCTCTACCAGGCAAGTGAAGCTGGTTTCTAAACAAAAATGTCAGAAATTCAGTACATAAATTTTGCCATTCTTTCAGAGTAACTACTGCTATTTCATTACAGCAGCCTTAGAATCTTCAGTATTTTTTTAATAAGGTCAGTCTTCCTCATGAAAAGTAATAGTTAAAAGCAGGATGCTATATTTTGCCATAAAGTAAAACCACTTTACTTGTGAAGGGACTGAAACTGATCATATTAAGAGCTGGAGAAAAGTGCTATAATAGTAAGGAATGGACATTATGGGTAAAAAGCATACACCTGTATCATGGTTTTGGATCACACTAGGGGGACTGAGAAGCTACCTGTAAACTGTATGTTTTGATCAGTGTTTGAAGGACTTTTTCAGATATGCACTGCAGGAGTTCTATCAGTGCATAGCTTCTGAAAAGTAATCTAGAGGGAAGAGAGTAATTGAATGCTAGCTTGGAGATACAGATCATCAACTGATTTTTCCTCTGAGATTTATATATGGATGACAAAACAGGAGAGTAGAAAGTAAAGGGAGGGTATTTTGAATATATTGAAGTTTACTGCATCTTCATAAAAGTAGGGCATATATGAAAAGAAGGAAAAATGCCTCACTTGCATATTTGGATTTTAGTAAGCAGCTACTCAGGTCTGTTTCTCCGCTGAAGTTTGAAAACTGATGTTTTAATAATCTGTGAAAAACAACTAATTAATTAGGTCATGTTTTTTTCAGTTTTGATTTAGCTGAAGTATAAATCAGGATATTGGAGTTGCACATGAGTTCTGATCAATCATGAAGAAAATTTATGAAACTGTAGATTAGTAACAATGTTAAACATTCAGAGAATCTAAATTCATAGTAAATAATTCATAATCACAGGACAGACATACCTTCCAATAATTTTACAGAGTAGATTAATAATTAAAGAAGATGTTTAATTATTTCGAAGGTTAAATGCAAGCCTGGGAATGAATATTGACCGTCGTGTAGATGTCTTAAAACTTTTTTTTTCCTTTCTGGAAAATCAGAGGTTTTGTATATTATATTACAATAGTCATTCACCTGAAGAAAAGTCAGAAAAATAGGTGATTTCAGAAATAGAAGAATAATTTCTCATTTTCCACTTTTCAAACCTCTATATTAAATCAAACCTGTATATTATCCAAAGTAAAAGTTGTTCTGTAAGTGAGGTTGTTGTTACCTCAAAAAGTAGTTTCCATTGCTGTAATGATCATGTGCAGAGATTACTGGGGTCTGTACAGTGCCTCAGTACTCACACAACTCCTATTACTATCCATGTACTTGAGTGCTTAATATTTTAGGACTTGTGTATTTTTTCCTCTATCAGGAACAGTTAAAACTGTTAAAAATCCAGTCTCCACCAGTTTGTATTTTTCATGGTTTGTTATTCAGATTTTGCTCATTAATCTGATGTGGTTAATACAGTTTTTATACTATAGTGTATTTATTCATTTCTTACATGAATCTGTCCTCCGTGATGTTTACTCATCTACAACATACAAAAAAAAATATAGCTGCAAATATATTAACTCGTTACAGAGAAAATGCACAGTCCTAAATACTGTAATATAATGAAGATGAAATTTGGCATTCTTTTAGTAATCTGCGGTCTATCATTTCACTATATGAGACATTTCTTTCTTTACTATTAAATCAAATATTTAAAGATATTAACGCTAGAATAAATTAAGGGCTTTTAATAGACTTCGAAAAGCCATCAATTTCAAAACGGTCCACATTAATTATTCTTTAATTAAATGCAGTATGTTAAGTCTAAAGAAGTGCAGGGATTTGGTTTGGGAAAAAAAAAAAAAAAAAAAAAAAAAGGTAGGGATCTATAGAAATAAATCTTATCAGTAAAGCTTAATCTG
The DNA here is from genome assembly GCF_963932015.1 of Anas acuta. NCBI lineage: Eukaryota > Metazoa > Chordata > Aves > Anseriformes > Anatidae > Anas > Anas acuta. The sequence continues at coordinate 18,086,175 of NC_088991.1, forward strand.
TAGTATCTCCAAAAAATGACCGTGTACCATACTAGCAGTAGTGAAGGAAGAAGAAACTATGTGATTAAAAGAAGGAACAGAAGAACAACAAAGTTGTGATGTAGGAAGGGGCTACAGAATGAGTTGACTATACCAGGTATAGATTTTCAGATTAATGTAAAGAATTAAAAGAATAAAGCCAAACCTGTTTGTAAAGGCAATCATGATGTTGTTTTTTTTCCTTCAGGTTTCATTCATTATGAAATGTTATGTTTCATAAAGTCTTTAAAAGCATAAAACTATGTGTATGAAGACTTACTGTGTGGAGACTAAATCCTTTTGCATTACAAGGTTTATACAGCAGTGTTACAACCTTGCTCTGAACATCTGAATATTGCATTATAATATACAGCATCCAATCATATAGGCGAATGTGAGTAGTAAAACCTAAGGCTCATAAACTCTCTCAAACTATGTATCTGCACTGCATTTTAATACTATCTCTCTAGTTTCTGTATCATTAAATCTGACACACCACATTTTATTCCCTTTAGCAGTGTTGTTAGGTTGACTGCCCACTAAATATGAACCCTAAGTGAAGATGACTTCACCTTGGTACTGAGCTTTCTTTGCTTCAATTAACTTTAGTACTTACCTTGCTTCAATTAACTTTGCAGGATCTGTGGAAAGGTCTCCTTATTGTGAGGTATTTTTCTAAGGCAGGAAAAATATATTTGGGAGTATACAGGGATACAAAAATGAATTAAAAGAAATAGCACCTTTGTCAAGTAGAAGCAGTTAAAGACCATATTTAAATAGTAATAGTTTTTATAATCTATATTTAGTCCCTGTTTAAGACCTAATTCTCTTGCTAAATCATCTACAGACTCTCTCAATATAGAAGTAGTTTTACCTGTCTTGTTCCTATATTCCTTGTTTATCTGAATTTTACTTCAAACTTCTCAGGACAGTAATCATGTCTTTTACATATTTTAACAGTAAAAATACTCCGTGATTTCTACTTTAGACATCTAATATATGAACCTGGACAGGTATTTGATTATTACCTACTAGCAACTCTTACATCAGACAGAAGTAAGGAATTAGTTTCAGAATGGGGATGGTAAAGTTTTCCAGTACTTGTATAGCTGAACCTGCAAGTAAGCCAAACAAAAGAAGGCTGAAGGAAATGAACAGGTGACCTGTTTGTTTACTGCCAAAATATATAGTAAACAACACAATATAATATTTGCATCTCTTAGAAAAAAAAAAAAAAAAAAGTGTTCTGCCACTTGTTATTTATTTTAAACCTCAGTGGTAAAAAAAAAATAAAAATAAATAAATCAAATTTTGCATCCCTGGACTTGATTATCCTGCTGCTGTAAGGCTGGGCAGGAACCTTTATCATAAATTACTCAATGTGAAAGCCTGTAATGGGGGAAATTGGGAAGTGTAATTAAGGAACCAAAATTATTTTTAAGCTAGCATCCAGAAACTGATTTAGAAAGCATGAATTCCTTGAGAACTGGACATTTGTGTTCCAATTGGAAAATACAAGATTTGGCAGAATGTGAGCTAGAATGAGCTAAAAATATCCATGATCCAATACCAAATATCCATGATCTAACTTCAGCCCTGTTTACTTAGCCTAAACAATTATTCAGTAGAACCAGGAGGAGGCTGGTCAGAGGATTTGATAGAAACAGTGACAAATACTAGTAGAGATGATTCAAATATCTAGTAAAAGTGTTGATTTACACTTTAAAGTAAAAGTCACCTTGTTTTAACAGATTTCTCATTCTTGCAATGTTTAAAAGTTGAAAAAAATTCTGTCAATGTATCTCTGTAGTTCAGTCTCTTTAACCAACATATTAGTTAAACAAAGATGTTATCTATCTTCTAATATGAACAATTTCTATATGTTATTAATTAACCTTTAATAACCTAAGCTGACTTTAATCAGGCCTTTCCTGAAATTCTGTGTGGGATTGAAAAGCTTAAATTAACTTGAATGTAGGAGTTCCTCAGATAGAGTTCTTAGGCAATTTATATTTTTTGTTATTAAATGTACAGTACAGTATCACAAAAATGCAATCTCTTATTTTTCTGTCACTTTTCCTTATTTTCAAGCAGTTGTTAGCAGCTCCTTGAAAAATATCAATATACCTTGCATTATTCTTGTGCTATCTTACTGGTATTTTTTGTACGTGGTCTCAGGACTCTGCCTTTTCAGATGTTCTTATCCCATATTATGAAGACTACATGCTCAGACTAAATTTTCACACTCCACACTTGGAAGTGCTGAGAATGTTGACCTGTTTGATTATTTTATTTTATTTTTTTGGTTGGTTTGGTTTTGGTTTTGGAAGGGTTTCTACAAAGTATTTTTGTTTGTATTATTTTATGGACTTCTAGATATCCATCTGTGAATATTTAACTTTCAGAACTTTGTTTTCTTGCTATACTTTTTACCTCTTTTGCCAAGCCCATTGCATCCTAAGTTATTTCAGCTCAGTAGTCTTTTTTTTTTTTTTTTTTTTTTTTCAGCAGTTAATTCCAGGAGATTGTTGTTATTACATTTGATTCCATTATATTTTGCACTCCTTTTTTTTAAAAAAAAAAAGAAAAAAAAAAGACATAAGAGTGGAATATTCTAAATTGAAAAATACCTATTTATTCCTTGTGTATTCAGTTCACTTTCTGTGCATTCACCTGTCCATATAGCTGTTACGGTAGAACTTCACCCTCCAGTTACAGTGAAGGCAAGTACTTTCAGATTAGTTGCTAAAATATTATTTATGCACTTTTTTTTTTCTCAAGTTACACTGCACACAAAAGATATCAAATAAAAATACATTAGGCATCCAGACTGTGGCATGTCTTTTTTTTTTTTTTCTAGATTCTGCAGAATTTTGGTAATTATTTAGTTACCAAGAAGGCTCTTGTCCTGTCTGTACTCCTAGTTTTGACAATTTATTTAACAGCTTCAGTTAATCAAGAATGAACTTGGAAAGGTTTTTATCTTCATTCTTCTATCTCTGTGTTTCTGTTCATTTTTTCTGATCAAATACTCCTCTTACACAGTAGAAAGCTACTGCTGCTACCACTGAATGCTACACATTTGTTCTCTGTGGTAAATAATCAGTTGGCCTGGGTGCTTTAGAGGCTTGCTACATTTCTCTTTTTACAGCATACATAACTTACAAAAAGAAATTTGATGAATTGACCTGAATGTTCAGCCCAGATTTCCCTCCTGCAATATCGTACACACAAAAAAAGAGTTTACTTTGTTGGCAATAAAAGAGAGGCAAGAAGTTATTTCTTGGTGGCATATGAATGCCTCCATTCAGCAGTTGATATGTATTAACTTGGTTTTGAACCTAATTGAAAATCAGCTGTTCATGTCTAGTTTGTTTGATTTTTGTATAATTTATCCGACAAATGCTTTGAGAGTATTTTTTCTCTAGAGAGACAATGACCAAATATATGATAGATGCTTGCTACCATCACTGGGATGTTTAGATTCGTGAATTGCCTGTGGGAAGCCATGTGAGAATAATGTCACACCACTGATGGTCCTAGCAGTGTCAGATCACTTGCTGCTGACCAGAGTCTTTAATTAAGCCATTCTGTCTTTTCTCTAAGAAACCTCTGGAAACATGATGTTTGAAAGAGAAAGTCGTTGTATTCTCTTCCAGATGAAAAAAAAAATGGCATTCAGGATAAAAATGATATATTCAGCTATATAAAGTATTTCTTCTATGAAATTCAGACTCATGTAAACCTACTCCAGCCAATCTACTTTATATCTTAAAAGATGCTTCATTATTATCATCATCATCATCAAAGGAAATGAGGGTTGATAAATGATGGGATGATAAATGTAACATTCTTTCACATGTTTTAGAGGATAAATAACTTGGCTATTACACTGTATTCTATGTGTCTAACCCAAGTGCTCTTGATGGAAAATGTATTAAAAATAATTCTTCTCTTAAGATTTATAAATTCTACAGCTGAAGAGAGCTGTTGCTGTGTTAGGTTCTTTGAATCTAGATTCCCACCTATCTGTAATTCTAATATTAATAGAATTTAAATAAAAGGAAATATCAGTAAATATAATATTTTATAACTAATTGTAGATAATATAAAAGTAATAAATTATAACAAAGATAAAAGATAATTATGAAATCACTTATACTTTGCAGGGACAGGACAAGGAGTAATGGCCACAAGATAGAGCACAGGAAGTTCCGCATGAGAAAGAACTTCTTCATGGTGAGGGTGACGGAGCACTGGAACAGGAAGGTTGGAATAGGAAGCACTGGAATAGGGAGGTTGTGGAGTCTCCTTCTCTAGAGATATTCAAGGTCTGTCTGGACGCCTACCTGGGCAGCCTGCTCTAAGGAACCTGCTTTGGCATGGGGATTGGACCCGATGATCTTTCGAGGTCTCTTCCAACCCCTTCAGTTCTGTGATTCTGTGATTTTAAACACGTTTTGGGGGCAACAAGGAAGAATAATTGATAATTTGCAGACTATAAGAGTGAGTTCAGCAATATTGACTAATACTACATTTTCAAAGATAATCAAGTAGCAGGATAATTAATGATATTTTGATTAAAAGACAAATTTTTGTCATCTTTTCATACATCTGTATTATTCTTTTCTATTTCTGTGCTGATATTCTGTACTTTTAACCGGTTTTGCAAAACCTGTGCTTTAGCGTGTTTTTTTTTTCCTCAAGCTGAGCATCATGATTTTATGTAGTTGTGAAATATATAGCCATGAAACATGAAAGACTGTTCAAGACAGTTGGTCACATGTAAACAATCGGTATTTGAAGGGATGACATCCGCTATCTGCTTTGACTTCCAAGATCTGTGATTGTGTTTTTTTTTTGTTTGTTTGTTTGTTTTCAAAGTCAGTGTTCCCAAACTCTTTCAAGAACAACGTTTGGGAAGTTGCTTTCTAGGTTGCTTTGCAATGTGCTTGCTTTTTCCCACCAAGATGCAGTTTCCCTCATAAATTTAGTCTACTAATGATTTGTGTGTTGTAACTGGTTCTATATTTTATAAAAGGATTTATTGTTGTTGCAGTGTCATGCAATTATTAATTGCTATGTTTGCTAATCTTTGTCTGTCTTGCATTTGGTTGCCTTCATATTTCTGAAGTAATTTCTCTTGCTTGACTAAAGAAGAAAATGTATTGCATTTGAAAATATGACCACTCTTGAGCAGAGTTGGCTTTCCCTTTCATGATAATTAACATTTGGTGATACATTCCTGAATGGACAGTGTACAAGGTATATATTGTAGAATGAACAACTCAGTTTTCCCTCCTGTACTCATAAAGATCAACTATGTAATTAATGTGCTCAAGTAGCTGTGGTCTAAGATAAGAAAAGTCAATTCAAATGCGTGCTAATAGTTTCAACTTCAATGAATCTTTCATAAGAATTGTCATATTCCCCCCAGTGTCCCGACTACTATTGGAAAATGGTTGTCCATGTGTTTTTGTTAATGAATTGACCAGACGGAGAAAAAAATACAGAGAATATACAGAAATCCCTAGTAAAAAAGGTACTTGGACTGTTTTCCCTATGCTATATCAGATCATTTTGTAAATAGTATAGGTGTCAGCTACTGCTCAAGAAAAGTATGAAGGTCATACTATCCAGCTTTTTTTTGTACTATAGATTTTTATTATTTTTTTGGGGGGGGGAATTATTTTTCTGGCAGTCTGTTAGCAAGAAGTGTATCAGATTTGTTGGGTACTTTTGCTCACAAAATGTAGAACGTGTTGGCACTCAACATACTATGTATTATCAAGAAACAGGTGACTTTCTTGTAATGGAAAGAAATATTATAGAACAATAGGACAAGCAAAGTCGAATTCTGTATTATATTCCACTTGGAAAGACAGATGCATTTTTTTACTGGGGGGGGGGGGGGAGGGGGGGGAGGTGAAGTTTACTGTCTTTATCTGACCAGGTTTGTCATGGCATTTGGACTTGGGTTGAGCTGAAATAATTTTGTGTAGTACAGGGACTCCTACCTTAGCAAATGTGAAAACAAGTGTATGATGTTAACTGACCTGACTTCTCTTTCCTGGCAGTAATTAACCATATGTTTGAACCAGAGCTTCCTCATTCTCTAAACATCTTTCTGCTTAACCTAACAGCTGGGGCACATGTGAGGTACCTTTCCATCCTGCTGAGATGCCTCACTGACTTCAGAGAGGGATCTAAGATGTGAGAATGTAAAACCATACTTCACCTATTTTAAAAGCCCATACATCTCAAAACAGAAGAGGGGACAAAAAATTCTTTCATATGTGTATTTCATGACAGTCCAATCAGAAGTAAAACAGAAGTGTTGTGAAGAGAAATAGTAGGCCATGTACCATCAAAACTGTGGCATACGTGGTCTGCCTTTGTGCTATTATATAAAACATGACTGATTCCAGACAAAATCTGGGATCTTTTAAGCATATTGTTCTTCAGCCTCACAGAAGGATAATCCTGTTGAGTGAAGTATGGTTATTTGTTTATGCCATTTTAAGCACAAATGTTGTCTAATGGATTGGAATGCATGTATGTCTTCTAAAATTTGGCTGCAACTGCATGGGTAATTTGACTTGCATAGCAGTGCATTTTGAAGTGAATCTCCCATCTGCTCAATTTCCTTTTTTTTTTTTTTTTTTTTTTTGACTCATGAAAAGATTCAAGTAGTCATGAAGTTCAAAACCAGCACCAGTGGTGTTTCAGGTAAGGTCAAGTAGTGCAAGTAGTGTTTACACAGTAAATATATTCAAACCAGACTAAATCTTGTCTGAAGAAACTCTTTCTACAACACACTTTGAGCATAAAGCCTAAGCTGTTTAATTACTAGATGAGAGAGTTCACACTGAGACTCTCTCTTCCTCCTCCTCCCCCCCTCCCCCCCCCCGAATTTGTTGCTGAGAAATGTGCATACAGTTTGTGAGATTATACAACTTGAATCCCTCCCTTCAGAATGAGGGACACAGGCTTTCTCCTGCACCCACCTGAGAAGACTTATGTTCTTTGACTGGTGGTATGACCAGATTATCCACTACTTTTCTTCTAAAGGCCTACTTCTTTCTTGTGCCCAGGTTATGAAGAAACTTGCTGAAAGAACTTTATTGAAAAAATAAAAAGACCTAATTGCAGTGTACCATAACTCTCAAAACATGTAATTGTATTTAAAACAGATTTTAGACCTCTTGTATTAAAGCACTGCTTCTTCCACACAAAGGCTTGAGTGTGAGCTTCTCTAAGAGCTCTTTGAACAGGAGGAATTTTGTGGGAGAAGAGATTAAACAATTTTTAACAGACTGGTTTTAATTTAACAAGAAAAAAGTTTCATTGTTCTGACTGAAATGCGTTGTCCTTGAGGCAAACATAAAGGTACTCTGCAATATTTAGGTAAATTAACTTAGCCTTCTCTTTTGCACTGAAAGTACATTATGGATCTCAAAAACATTAAGCTGCATCTAAGATGAAACATTAGAGCAAAGATGACATATTTAAGAGAAAGGCCAGCAGATGTTCACTGATACCTCTGAAAATTTGCAACTGCCACTTGACTTACAATGAACTATATGTAGTGAGTTTCATTTCAGTCTTTCTTCCTACAGCTAATGAGATATGATACTTATACTCCATCTCAGAGGTATATAGAAAAGGTTTTTTTTTTTTTTGAGGTGTTGTGTAAGCCTCCTCCTGCTTCCCAGCCCTAAACTGGTCATCTGGATGGGATGACTGAGTAGTATGATGAACCCCATCTACCTAGGAGTAAGACATCCTCAAAGCGCAGTTCTATGTATATGTAATAATAATGAAAAACAATCAGCAAGAGGAAAGAGAGCCATCCTCCTCCAGCCTTGCTGTCAGTGGTCATTAGAGGGTCCTCCCACAATGGAAAAAGTCATTCTTGGCTGAAGTGTTTTTTCTCTGTTATTACATATGTGTTTTAGCTCAATTCTCTGTTTTCCCAGTATTTCTAAATAGAAGAAGAGGAGAGGAGAGGAAACAGTAAAAGAAAGCTTATTTATATACAAGCAGGATTTTTCTGAACTTCACTCATGCCAGATGGAGTATCTAAATAATGTTACTGACTATTAGGTCTGAATTACTGCACTGTATTTTCTTAACACAAATGTAACCTGTTATATCATGTGGGTTTAAACAAAAGGAGCTTTAAGCTAAATAAATGAACTCGCAGCAACAAGTGAAAGCAAAGTGTTTTTTTTTTCTCACTAATTAAGGCATATTACAATGATTGTCAATATTGAATTTAAAAAGACATAATAAAACCCACAAAGAACATGTAGAATTTTTACTTGTACATTACATGTAGCTCTGTCAATCTCTGTTGATCTTTCTGTTGATGTAAGTACATTCATGATGTGCTTGCAAAATGGATCTCCTCTGGTCTGTGGGATGGGAGGATGACTTGTTTTATCCTAGATGTAAATTTGAGATGCTTAACGTATTTTTACTCTCTACTCTGCTATCAACAACATATTCAATATTTGAAGCATATGAAATAAACATACTTGATGTACAGTCATAGATTTAAGGATTATTTCACTTTTTCTTGCCTCTTTCCTCTCTCCGTTCCTCTTCTTCTTTCCTTTTTTTGGGGGGATGGAGGGGAGGAGGAGGAGGTGAGGAATAATAAGTGTTTCATGTTGCAAATTGCTACATGCAGCCAGGCCATCATTCAGAAGTACTACTACAGAAAGAATAGGTCATTTGCCTCATAACCTCTCTGTTTTTCCAGTAGTTCTAAATTAGGTCCCTTGGATCACTCTTCAAGGTCAGTGACTTTTTCATTAAGTGCAGAGAGCCTCAGCTTCTTCTGAGTTACTTAAATTCCCTACACTCTGGGCCACTGGTTTTAGCCTTAGGTTGCTTTCATTTTTTTTAATTTGGCTGAAGTTAATATAACAAGCTGTGTGTGTTATCATTTTTTTATTCCCCTCCCTACTTTTTTTTTCTTTTTTTTCTTTTTTCATAAGAGAGTTCATCTTATCAGTCTGACAGATCACCTGCATGAAATGGTGGAGTTCAAAATCCTTAGGGCTGTGAGGAGGTTGCACAGCATGTTTACTACCCTGGACTTCAGGAGAGCAGACTTTGGCCTCTTCTGGGATTAGCTTAGTAGAATACCATGGGATAAAACCCTGGAAGGAAGAAGATCACCTCCTTCAGGTACAGGAATGATGCATCCATCAAGAGAAAGTCAGGCAGAAACACCAGGAGGCCCGCATGGGTGAACAGGGAGCTCCTGGACAAACTCAAACAGAAAAAGTAAGCCAAAGAGGGTGGAAGCAAGAATAGGTAGCCTGGGAGAAATACAGAGAAGTTGTCTGAGCAGCCAGGGATCAGGTTAGGAAAGCTAAGGCCCTGATAGAACTAAATCTGGATGGGGACGTGAAGGGCAACGAGAAAAGCTTCTATAGTTATGTTGGTGATAAAAGGAAGGCTAGAGAAAACGTGTGCCCTCTTTGGAAGGAACCTAAATACCTGGTTGCCTGGGATATGGAGAAGGCCTAGGTTATGGAGAAGGGATATTGGGTGGCCACACCACCCAAGTTGCAGAAGGCAAAGGCAGGGGAGAATAAAGAACTGCCCACTGTAGGAGAAGATTGGGTTTGTGACTAAGGAACATGAAGGTGCACGTGACCTGATGATGTATCCACACATCCTATGAGAACTGTCAGATGTAGTTGCTGATCTGGTTTCGGTTAGGACAGAGTTAATTTTCTTCCTAGTAGCTGGTAGAATGCTTTGTTTTGGCTTAGGATGAGAAGAGCGCTGCTAACATACTGATGTTTTAATTGTTGCAGAGCAGTGCTTACACCAAGCCAAGGATGTTTCAGCTTCTCGCTCTGTCCTGCCAACGGGCAGGCTGGGGGTGCAGCAAGAGCTGGGAGGGGTCAGACCCAGAACAGTTGACCCAAACTGGCCAAAGGGGGTATTCCATACCATCTGATGTCATGCTAAACAATATATGGGTGTGGCTGGCTAGGGGGAGGAGGGCCGGACTGCTTGGTGTTAGGCTGGGCATCAGTCAGCGGGTGGTGAGCAATTGCATTGTGCATCGCTTGTTTCATACATATTAGTAGTAGTAGTACTATTATCATCATTATTTTGTTATTATTATTGCTATTGTTATTTTCCCGTCTTAATAAACTGTCTTTATCTCAACTTACAGGCTTCTCTCACCTGTTTCTCTCCCCCATCCCAGAGAGGGAGGGGGGTGGATGAGCGAACGGATGTGTGGTGTTTAGCTGCCGGCCGGGTTAAACCACAACAGTTGCTTAGCCACTATTCATCATATTTGATAAGTTGTGGCAGTCTGCTGAAGTTCCTGCTGACTGGAAAAAGGGAAACATAACCCACATTTTTAAAAAGGGAAAAAAGGAAGACGTAGGGAACTACATGCCAGTCACACCTTTTTGCCAGCAAGATCATAGAGTGGATCCTCATGGAAACTATGCTAAAGAACATGGAATATGAGGAGGTGACTGGTGACAGTCAACATAACTTCACAAAGGGCAAATTGAGCCTGACAAATTTGGTGGCCTTCTTATGATGGGGTTACAGCATTTGTGGATAGGGGAAGAGTAACAGACGTCATTGAACTGACATCATTTATCTGGAGATGTGCAAAGCATTTGTCACTGTCCCACATGATATGTTTGTCTCTAAATTGGATAGATGTGGACTCAATGGATGGACCACTCAGTGGATAAGGAATTGCCTGGATGGTTGCATCAAAGAGTTACAGTCAACAGCTTGATGTCCAAGCAGAGACTAACGACAAGTGGTGTTCATCAGGGGTTGGTATTGGCACCGTTACTGTTTAATGTCTTTGGCCAGCAGGTGATCCTCCCTCTCTGCTCTGCTCTCATGAGACCCCACCTGCAGTGCTGTGTTCAGCTCTGGGGCCCCCAACATCAGAAGGACATGAACCTATTGGAGCAAGTGCAGAGGAGGGCCATGAACGTGATCAGAGGGCTGGAGCTCTCTTATGAGGACAGGCTGAGACAGTAGGGGTTGTTAAGCCTGGAGAAGGGAAGGCTTCAGGGAGACCTTACAGAAGCCTTCCTGTACTTAAAGGAGACCTACAAGAAAGCTGGAGTTGGACTTTTCACAAGGACATGTAGTGATGGAACAAGGGGTAATGGCTTTAAATTGAAAGGTGGAGGATTTAGATTACATATAAAGAAGAAATTCTTCACTATGGGGGTGGTGAAGCTCTGGAAGAGGATGCCCAGAGAAGTTGTGGATGCCCTGACCCCGGAAGGGTTCAAGGCCAGATTGGATGGGGCTTTGAACAACCTGGTCTAGTGGGAGGTGTCCCTGCCCCTGACAGGGGGTTGAAATTAGATGATCTTTAAGGTCCATTCCAAACCAAACCATTCTGTGATTGCTCGAGTATTAAGTCCTGACACTGTCATTAGGTTTCAGTAGGTCAAGAATATGGGTTGCACCACAAGCAGACTGGAAAGTGCAAAATGTGATTTATTTTTTTTTTGACGTGCTTTTTGATATTGTCATACAAAAAGACAGGCCTCTAATATTCTTCTGCATACAGATGACACCATTAAAAAACTCTAAGGTTTAACTATTAGGTTCATAACTTGATTAGAAAAGTCCATCAGCAAAAGAATATGGATAATGTCTTGTGTGTATATAAACTAAATTTATAGAAAACAACATTTCTAGCTTTCTAGCATTCTGCAATTCCAGGGGGAAAAAAAAAAAAAAAAAAAAAAAAAAAGTATTTGCTGCAAGTTCTCATAATGAATATTTGAGCTTCTCTAATGTCTCTTTCTCAGTAATTTTTTTAAAGCTTGAATTATGTCCTCCAGTTCCCCTCCATGGTAGGTCACAGTTATTATTTCCCTTAAAACAAGTGAAGAAGGTTAGGAAGATACACATTATTTTCCTCAATAATGTGTGATGAATAAATGACAGAAGCAGAAATTATATCCTGCTGTTCTAACTGTTATACTGTTATATTGCATGGCTTGTAATGCCATGGGAAGTAAGATCAACACTTTGTCAGAGTGACTAAGCAGTCGGAGTTGCTGTGTTAATGTTGAAATCTCTCATAGGATTTGGTTTCATTTGACAATTACATTCAATTAGAAAACACCCTTAAGTGACTTCTCAAGGTTGTGGTTTAACTTGGTGTGGTTTCCAAGTGAAGAAAACCCCTGGAGGAGGTATTATTAATTGTACTTTTCACAGCATTTCTTTAGGAGCAGCCAAGGTCAGTGCCATTTTCCAAGGCACTCTGCAGATGAGTGACCAGGAACTTCTTCTGTTTACATAGTTTAGAATAAAAATGGACAAGTGAAACAAATTACTACGGCAAATGTCATTCTTTTGAGGGAGGACAGAGCAAGAAAGGAGCTTTTCTAAAGAGAGAGCTATAAGGTAATCCTGAGAATAAAGCTTTTGGAAAACAGCTGGGCAAAGTTCTAATGTGCTTCCTTCGTCATGTCACAATTCTTGTTTTTGTGTGGACACCACATGCAGTTATTTCTCATAATCTTCTTGCTCTGCCTGGTTTTTTGGATTTGGACTCTCCAGCTTCCCTTTACCTATTTTCAAGACTAAAGGCCTTGCTGGTAATGTGATGGAAAGTGTTACAAGACACCAAAAGTTCACAGAAAGGCCTACTGGCCAATCCCAATACAAGTGGATACTGATTCATACTGATTGATTCCCTCCCCACAATTTTTTTTTTTTTCCTCAGTAAGAGATTCCAGAAACAAATGGAAAAGGAACAATTTTGAGAGATATATCATCTTAGGATATTGTGAATCTACCTTGCTGCTTGCCAGTATTCTGTAGCATCTTAAATATAATTTTCAAAGCCTCTTATTCTAACAGGAAGGAAAGAAGACAATGCTTAGTTCTGTAAGTCATCTTCATTGCCATTTTATTTCTTTTCCAATACTGAACAACTTTCCAAGCAGCTGAGCCAAAAGGACAAGTGAGTTAAATGTTCAGATTAGCCTATAAACTTCAAGCTGCAGTGAGCCATGGAATCAGACTTAATTTGCTCTGTTCCTAGCTTCCTTCCCACTCTCCAAGGCAAGAGTCTCTTAAACAGATCTTTCCTCTGATTTGGTCTTAAATTCAGCTTTACTGACATTCACTTGCGATCAACAATATCAAACAGTTCATATGAATACTTAGTTTATTTGGACCATAGGAGTTTGAGGTTGAGATTAAAGATAATACTTTAGTTCAGGAAGGAAAATGAAAATATGTTTTAAGTGCTTGATTAGACAAGAAAACTACACATGTCAATCCTATAGACCTGCCAATACACAATTAGTAATAGGCATACCTAATATATCTAATAATTGGAAAAAAATGTAATGTGTGAAGATATGCAAATTATCCCAGATTTTAGTAGAATACTTCTGCACCTGCTACTTTTACATAATTTGTCAGAAGCAAAATTTGATTGCATGTTATTGAGACTAGATTTCAGAAAAGAAACATTTCAGATTTTAGAAGTTTTTCAGTACACACCTAGTGAAGCAGCTCAAGGTCAACACTGCCTTAACAGAATGAAAAATAATGTATGTCTTTAAAAATAGGGGATTTAAAACCAATCTCAACAATTTGGGATTTACGAAGAGTTTTAACTTATTTTTATAATTACAAGTAATTTTTTTATATATAAATGGCCTAACAGCACCATCTTCTGACAAGCTGTAATTTCTGCAATAACCTTGAAAAGCACTTCTAGTCCTTTGCATACATATTTTTGTTCCTGTCACAAAGAAAACAGATTCTAGGGAAATAAATGTGTTATCCCATGTATCCTAAGAGAAGACATTGATTGAGAGACCAGGGAAGTCAGTTACTGCCCGATTTCTTCTTCTTGCTTAAGATAGTGATAGAATTTCATTCAGATGTAATTGTGCCTCAAATTGTTGTTGAAAGGTTTGCTGCAGAAACATTTTAAAGATATACTCTTGTCAAACACTTGGAAAGAGGTAATTTATATGTAATTTCAACAGCAGTTCTACCAACTTCAGATGTCTTGTAGCATTACTGTGAAAGTAAAAATATTATATATGTCATATTTTCTAACCCAGAGTTGCTGTATTTGTACAACTAAAGCTGTTGACAGTTTTGTATTGAAATATGCAAAATAAATCAACATTGATAGTTTAAATACAGTTTTGATCTGTTTAGGGCAACAATGGTTTTAGGTGAGTGCATTTTGGCAAAGGTGCTTTAACTCATGTTTGGTTTATGTTGTCTGTGAGCTTAGGTACTTGATCACTTACCATGAAATCAAGGGTTAATGCACAGAATCAGTACTGATGGGACTGCACACTCCCATCTATCAAAAAGCACAAGGTGACATTGGACAATCTTGGTAATATCTGGTTCTTGGTTTTGGTTCATCTTGAATTCAATTTGGGTCTCATTTCTTTAACCTCCATTTTTGGTAGGGCCTAACCTTTCAGTCAGATCTTGTATTTCCCAGTCAAAAGCCACTCCTACTATATAATCTGTCATCATTTATGTATATAGCTACAGTTATTGTAAAATTAATATTTTTCAAGTTTGAGTTAATTTTTTAGTAAGTAAACAGTGCTATTCTATGGAAGTTGCTTTATAGATGTTAGAAGGTAAGAGGTAGAGTCTTTAGAAAGTTTACTTACCTTCTTTGTTAAAATAAGGAGTTCCAGTTTCACATAGTAAACTCCTGTATTATTAGAGGCATTTAGAAATATTTGGTACATTTTTGCTGGTGGTGGTAGCTGCAGCTCTAATGAGTGTTCTCAAGTCTTGATTGAGAATCATCCAACCTCCTCAAAAGAGTGGTAATATAAAGAGTACTGAAACAATTTATAGAACAGCGACTATGTATCTCAAGGGAACGAGCTCTATTTCATATTATTCCAAGTAATTTGCACACATACATACACATTTATATTAGATACCTGCAAGATATCTTTTTAGGTAATCACTGTTTTCATATGTATTCATGAGGATTTAGCCAGATAAGTGTTCCCTGTACTCATGATGAGTTACACATTAACACAATTAAATGTTAGTTGTATCACCAGTGACTTAATAAGAAAATGCTCTACACAGCTGTAATGGCTATAAGCCTGTAGTAGAAGTAACTGAAAAGTTTTAGACTGTCATCATGAAGTGTGTTACTTATGAACGGTGTTCAAAGAATCTTATATATGAATGAGTGAAAAAAATAAAAAATTTCCAGTCCTAAATCAGTAGATGAAACATTAAATAATATAATACATTTTCAGAATGAAAGATAAGAAACTTTGAGGAAAGTGGAAATGAGAATTTGTCCTCATTATCATTTTGTTGATTATACCCTAAATCTTTCATGTTTGTTGTGCTGGAGCATGGCTTACATATGTAGGCCCTTACAGCTCTAAAAACATAGCAGAAAAAATGTGTATTGTATTTTCATCCAGAAATGAAAGTTTAGATATATTTTCATATCATTGCATTGCAACTTGAAGACATTGATGCCCTACTGTTGCAGTCATTTCCTTTGCAAAGGTATTGATTTATAGTATTGATTTTACTTCTAGAAAAAAAAGTATTGTACTTCTGGAAGAAAGCAGAGTTTGACGTTCATAAGTGTACTATATTTTCATATATATGTACCAAGGGAGGAAAACTCCAGTTACAGAAGTCAATTCTGTTCTAGCCATCTGTCATTCAACTTACAAATATTTTTGGTATATATTGCAAAAACAAAAGTTAGATCATATACTGCATTTAATTTTAAAAAGACATTGAGAACAAAATACTGATAACCATCTGTATAACTTTTTTTTTGCATAAATTAAAGAAATCTAATAATTTGAGAAATATTTGCTAAAGTTGGCATGAGGCTCAGAATAACTGATATGCACCCCTGATCTTAAAATAGAAAAACTGATTACTTTTCAGACTGTGTAGTAAGATTTTTCTACGGCAGGAACTCTGGAACTTCTTTTTTGATTTCCTGTTTATTCAAGTTAAACAATCCAATAATAATTGGAACAAATAAAACAGTTTTACTGATCTATGATTAATGAGTGTTCTCAAGTCTTGATTGAGAATCATCCAACCTCCTCAAAAGAGTGATAATATAAAGAGTACTGAAACAATTTATAGAACAGCAACTATGTATCTATAGTTCATATCATATAAACTATGTATAGTTTATTCTATAAACTATAGAATATAGTTTATAAACTATAATTCTATAAACTATAGAATATAGTTTATAGTTAGTTAGTTAGTTAGTATAGTTAGTAAAGTAGTATAGTTAGTAGTAGTTAGTATATAGTTAGTATAGTTAGTAAACTATAGAATATAGTTTATAGTTTAGAATATAGAACTAAAGAAGATGGTTAGTCGGATAATCTTCCTTGAGATGCTAAAGACAAAAAAAAAAAAAAAAAAGATGCCAAAAAATGATTTTATTTCTGAGATTCTTTGTTCAGAAATATTTACCAAAAATATAGTATAACTTAAGCTAAGATGGAAAAAAAAAAAAAAAAAACAAAACAACAACAAAAAATATTACTGGCAACAAAATAATTTTTGTATTTAGACTTAAGTAGACTTTTTGTATTTGGACTTAAATACATCAAAAAAAAAAAAAAAAAAGAAAAATTTGTATGTAAGAGACAGGAGGAAACTGCATTCTTATTTAAAGTAGTTAAATATAATATTTCCAGCCTATCACTTCACTTTTCAACTTGTTCTCTTTATTCTTCATAGTAGTATGTATTGTCCTACTTATTTATTTAATGAAGTCAGAAGTTTACTTATAAATGTTTGAACCACATCATTCCTGATGAGAACAAAGTCTCCAATCAGTGGTTGGTGTATATACTCGTATTAGAAATTGAGGTCTTGTATTTGATCTAGGTGATGAGTAATTCTGTGGATAATTTTGTTTTCTGAATTATGTTGTTTGACTTGGATTATTCAAAATGTTAAATCTTTGTTTCCTTTTTCCTTATAATCTGTTGTAAATAAATATTTTTTGCATTCTTTCAAAGGAGGTAGAATTTCTCTGCCACATTCTCTGGGATTGCAGACAATGCTAGCACACACGATAAAGAACTACTTTATATCAGTTTCTTTAAGAAGATTGCTATACTTTTTACACCCTTTTTGGATCCAGCAACATTTAGGGTTGGAGTTCTTTGGAGGCAAAATTGGCTTTCAAGTACTTAGGAAGGTGAAAGAGAAAATTGTAGCAAAATGCTAGACAGATAAGAAGTTCCATATGTGGTTGGATCCAAGTCTGCTAGCTACATATTTCTACCTATTCTTCTGAAAATCTGTTTTCAGCAGAAATGATATGTTGTGGGAATTATGTATTCTCTGGAACATCTGGGTTTGCGATGGAAAACGGCATGATGCTTTGCATGACCAGACAGATTACACCAAAACTGAATCAGACCTGGGAGGAACTGTGGACTCCTGGGTAGGTATGAAACCTTTCAACTTCTGTCGTCATCTCATTTTAGAAATTGAATAACTCTTCCCAGATTATATGGCTATCAAATCAAATCATGGCCAAATCAAATATGGCCAAAGCAAATCAAATTAGAAAAAAAAAAAAAAAAAAATCAATCCTGAAGTTACTTTCCACCAAATAAGAAGACACTCAAAAGGTGTATTCCTTCTTCTGTGTGCGGCTGTGTGGCTGTGGCGGTGTGTTAACTGTCGAATGTCTTTTTCTTCCTGATGCTTCTTTCCATTGAATGGGGCAAGTTTACTGTTCTCCATAAATGGTAAAGTCAGAAGTAAGATACCAGGATCTTCCAGGCCAGGATTTAATATTCAATATATCTGTTTTCTGTTCTTGTGCTGGAGAAATTTAAGTAATTGATACCACACCTATCAAGAAAGATTATAGTAACTTGATATTCAAGTGAAAAATTAATCGTATTCCTCTAAAAATTCATGGAAAGACTATTTTCATTTGTATGGCCCTGTAATTTTTCATTTTGAAAGATATGTTGTCAGATCTTATTAAGTGTGGACTATATCTAGGCATATGAAATCTCTTCATCTCTGAAGATCCCTATATTATACCTAAAAATCCGAGACTAACTTTGAACACCCTTGCTTTTCTGGGTTTAAGTTAGACCCCTGATATTATTTGACCATATAGTATTTCTTTATTTTTAGTCTCTGAATATGTTCTTTGTTGTTTTTCTCCTAGAGACAGAAAACAAGACTATAAATCCCAGTGGTGGAACTTGAAAAATTGGGTTTGTGTGGTTCAAATCTTTTGAAAATTCTATAAAGCAGCATGAGACATTGTTCTATTCAATTTCTGGCTATTGATCCAACTGAATGCTTGTTTGGAGATTGCCTTTGCAGTTTTATTTGAACAGAAGAAATACTTTTTTCTTTAGAGAGAGGGGGTGTGGGGATTTCACTTACAAGGGACACATTTCATGTGTACGGATTTCTCATGCTGAGGGCAATAAAGTAGTTTTGCCCTTGAAGCAGAGTATTATACCTCTAAGTTGCACAGTTTATATATGTGTTAATTACAAACAAGGTGGTGAGCAGTTCACAGCTGGGAAGATGAATGCCTTGTCTGCCAGAGAAAAATAGTTCTGATTAAAGATGTGTCAACCAGGCTACCCCGTTTCTGTATCAGACGCCCTGTGCTAAAGCCAATGTTGGAAAAAACTCAGAACTGAAATGCTTGGAATCTGGGCCCGAGGAAAATGAATCTACTGTAAAGATGGAGAGACCATTCCTTACAGGAGGTGATGTGACTTTACCCAATTGTGCAGTAGTTAGCTTACTGACCTTACAGGTCATATAGATGTTCTTATCCAAAGGTCTTAATTTTTGTGCTTGCACCTGAAATGATGAGTTTTTGTTTTGTTTTGTTTTATTTTGTTTTGTTTTTCTTTCCTAGAAATAAATAGAATTGCTAATGCTATCTACTTACACAACATTTCTTTTTAATTTTCCTTTCATGGTAAAGCAAATCATCTAACCTTCCTATTTCTCATTTTCTCTGCTTCACTGTTATATACTTAAGTCACGTGCATATATTAAAGTTCATTTATGTGCATATATGTGTACATTTGAAAGAAAATGTACAATGAGCTCCTCAGAACTGAAAATTGCCTGTGACACAAGAACAGAGAAAACACTATTTGTAGTAAATTTGTTCTGTAAACAATATAATACTCTGTAAATAATATAATACAATATGATACTTAATATAATATAATTAAGGTACCTGTTGCTCATGTGAAAATTCTTCCAAAGTTAGGCTAGGGTAAAACATTAAAGCAAACACTCAGAATGCCGCTTAGTTTGCTACAGTTAGTCATTCTTGCTTGTAAGTTTTTAGATGTTTGCATCTCAGTAATAATAAATAAATAATCATTACACTTAACAACATCTGTATGAAGGGTCCTCAGAACAGTGATTTCTATTACTATTGTGGTTTTATATTCTTCCATGCTATTTGACCTGTGTATGAACTGAACATATTTGAGAGGTAATTTGTTCAGATTACTAGTAACTGTATCTCTGTAAATGTTTTTTTGTCGTTTTGTTTTGCCTAACAGGTAGATTAGGAAATGGGGGAGAATTTTCCTTTAGAAAAATAAGAATGTCATCAACACATAGTATCTCATCCTTGTCACACCAGTAATACAAATGTTTTGTGGGAGACTTTCCTATGGGCAATTTGTGCTCCATCTCTTCCTCTGATGTAAATTGTGAGATCCTGCACAAACAGGATCAAAAGATCCATGATTCCTGAATTTCAGTGTTCTCCTTTGGTCAAGTTAAGTTTGCATTCACTTAATTCTTTGGTTTGTGGGCTTTGGAAGTTTTGATCTTATAAGGTCACTAGGATGTCTTTGGACTGATGAACGTTTTCGGAAATTGGTGATTTTGGTTTTGGCCAGTGCTTGGCTGAATTAATGTCTCTAGACAAAATTTCTAGCCTTCACTGGTATTTTCAGGCTTAGTTGATGTTGTACAGAATTGCATTACATTACAAACGTGATAAAAATACAGTATTGACTTAGAGTTTCATACAGTCTTAAAGTCTTTTATAAAACTGTATCGATCTATCTTTACTTTTGAAGGTCAGCATAAAGTTTACAAAGAAGCATATGAGGTTAGGAAACATTATATGGGAGTTGCCCATTAAAGTATTAAAATGTGACCTGCTGTTGTTGGAGCTATCAACAAAACTTGTATCCTCATCATTCCCAAGCTGCATACATATGATCTAGATTTTGGCTAATAAAAATGAATGTAATGCTGCAGTGATTAAGATATTTTGTACTGTAATCATTCCTTCCTTAGAAGAGTTCAAATTGCAATGTTAGACCATTCCTCCAAAGCATGGAGATGTTTTATGATGCAGTAAATCCATTAAAAACTTGAGAAGAAAATATCTTTCAAAGAGCCTGTTTTTCTACTGTCAGTATGTGGTTCTTCTACGACATTGATGGCCTTCAAAATGCATTACAACTCCGTATGTATTTGGGCTCTTGACAAAAGTAAATATAAATAGATCCCTTGAAAAGGAAAATAAGTGAGAATTAGACAATAGCATATTGGAAATAAAACTGGAAATAGACCCCACAGCTTTGAAGTTGCTAAATAATAAAAATGAATGAATAAATAAATAAAATTGGGATTTAATTTGAAGCAAGCCTTTGAGACTACTGCAGTCCTTTTACTCAGAATATTTACAGCTGTGCTTGTGTGTAAGGTACCTTTCCCAAGCTCAAGTCTCTGTTATGAGCTTGCTAAGCATACAAAGAGCAGAAGGGGAGGGACAGCTGAATAGTGGATCTATGCTGGTATTGTAGTTCCGATTGAGATTGTGCTTTTGAAGTGAATCTGGTCTTCCGCATTTATGGCACTTGGATTGTGCCAGAGAGCATGAAGTGGATTTCTGACAGATTACGGTGAACAGGAAGATACACTCTAGGATCAGTTGATTCAGTTTGTAAGCCCATCATAATGTTAATTGATTTAACATATTTGCTATTATCCTAGATCTCTAAAAAGAAATCTATAATTTGGGGATGAGAGGGGCTATTTTTACTTTTTTAGTTTCTGGTATTAATTTTCCTTGTATAAATAACATTTTGACAGTTAGTATAATAAAGGATAAAAAAGGAAGAAAAAAAAGCCAGCCAACATTCTCCAGCATATCAATAAGGTACTTTTTTAGAACAAAAATAAAATAGAATTCACATGGAGAATAAAGGAATAAATACTTTTTCAATCTCTGGTCAGTCAGCAATAGCAATAGTGAGTAAGCTTCACGATGGGAACTCTGAAAAATCACACTTGCTAACTGTGTGTTATGCCATTTCTTTTGTAAAGTGAATTGTGGTGATGGCATACTGCAGATGTCAGCTTTTGGAAGAAAATCTAAGTAGATATCTGAGGGTAATCTTAGAGCTGCATCATTTTCTAATAATAGAAACAAACATTTTTTTTGTGTACCTTTAATCATCTTGAAGGGAAAGGAGTAGGGATCTTTCCCTCAGACTAATACTGTGAGTTGCAAGAAATAGGAGACTAAATCTTAATTCCATTTTGGATGCACAGGTCTTATGCTTATTGCTGTGATACTGCACTTTAATATTACCACCAGATGTTTTTTTTTTTTAAATGATAAGAGTTGTGTTACCCATGTATGCTATCTCCATTATTCAAAAACATTGCAAACTTCTGTTGTAAATGTTTACTTCTGTGTAGTGGCATATCCTGCTGTATCTTAGTAACAGTTTGATTGCTTTTTATTTAAAGGAGTTTTCAGATGTACAAAAGTCCAGATTTTTTTGTTCATTTTAATGTTTGGTGTACATGAAATCAATATATATATATATATCAATAATCTGATTGACAGAAATGGGATTATTATTGACCAAAAAAAAAAAACACCATCAATTATGTATCAGAAAGAATTTTGGATGAGAAACCAAAACTATGAAAATCTTTACTGTAGCATGTTATTAATGAAAGAATTAGGTATTGTATGCTTTTCTACCATTTGTATTTAACATCTCTGTGTTTCTCTTTCTTAATAAACTGCATTTTTAGATGTTTCAAAGGGAGTTTAAGTTAACCTTGTGACTTCATTTCAAAGGTATTATTTCTGCACTTTAACGTGATAATTTGCAATGAAGATTTTTCGTGTGTTTTATATAAATGGTAGAGTTCATTAAACTGAAACTCATGTTTTATATTATAGAATTCTGTCAATTTTTGAAAGGAGCTACATCAATTACAAGCATAAATTGTGAACTATATAAAAATTTAACAATTGAAAACAGGTTTATGTCTGATTCTGTGGCTTGAAAACAGTATTCCTCTTTCAGATGAGTCTTTTAAGAAAAAAAAATCAATCCAATTTTTTTAGATCTATGAGTGTTTACTTGAATGCAGAGGGAATAGACAGTTTTCCACAGAAAAAGGAAACTAATTATCCTATGAAATTACTTGGATTATAGGAACTGGAGTATATGAAGTATGAATTGTATACTTTGATTATTGATCTTCATGAAATCAGGGCTCTGCAGAACAAGAATGTTTTGTGAAAGCAAGAACATAAGGGTATCTCTGAAAATTGTTAAATGTTTACAGTAGCAGTAGAAGCTAGTAGAATGGCATAATTGCCACTTGGCAGGAGAAGCCCTGTATTTTGTCAGGTCGGAACCAAGTTGATGGTATTTATCAACCTTTGCTGGTCAAAGAAAGCATCAGCTGAATTGCATGGGAGATCCTAGGACATTATTGAGTTCAGTGTAGTACGTTCATTAAAAGCCCAGCTCATTTTTTTGTAATTTCTTACCAATAGTTCTAGTCAGAAGCATTTCTCAGCAACGGTTTGTAAAACAGAATATCCTCAACAAGTGGAGAAAATTTAGCAAAGCATGTGCTATAATCCTGTATAAAGTGTTTGATTGCTGACTTCTATGTTAAAAATACAATTAAATAAAGCTATATATTCAAATGAGATAAGGAACCAGTAATTCTCAATTATCTGTCTTATGTTTCCAACATATACCTCAAAAAATGTAAAAGGTGGCCTGCTCTTTGGAATATGTAGCATACAAAAGTTGACTAATAGCAGAAGACAATGTTATTTCCATATTTGTGTTATATTTAACAACAATGCCTAAATAGAAAATCTGAAGTATCAAATACTTATCTAAACTATTAACAAACTGTCTTAAGTATCAGTGATTAATAGCAGAACAGAGAAAAATCTTTTATAGTTCTTGTTGTATAGTTCTTGTATACTTTTGCAATTGAATTTAGTGCAATAAGTAAAATATTCATATAAAAGACAATCAATATAAGCATATTGACAATATTGAAATATTTCAATTTATTGTTACCTTGGTTATGTTCTGCCATGCTTCCTTTCACTATACAATGTGGTGTTCAAAACAAAAGTATAACTAAAAGAAGCCTTTCCAAATTAGAAATGTTACTTGCCTCACTCCCAGGTTGTCCAAAAAGAACATCATCCCTTGAGCTTAAAAGGGGGGGGGGGGGGGGGGGGGGATGGTGTGAAATTTTGAGTTGTGTTCAATGACACTACTACATCTTACTAATAATTTATTATTAAGTGGTTATTGTAACTTAGTTAATTTTGTTTCATAGAAAGCTCCATTCATCTGGATATTATTTCATTTTACAATTTCCATTAAAGTTAGTATAACAGCAGTGGTGTTTTGATAAATCTACTCTTATGCTTTGCTACAGAATTCTTTATTAATGAAAATTCATTTTTGAATTGCAGCTGGTTAAGAATTATTTTTCAATAGATGGACATATTAAACTTCATACATTATATCAAATTAACATTTGAATGGTTTTGTTTTTTTATGAGTCATTATTTTAAATTATCATATGAATCTATGTTAACATTTCAAAGATCCAAAAATAAAGTCTCATGTTTCTGAAATATTGTTTAGTGAAAGAAAGGAATTTCTGTGATCACCCCAGACATATTAATATTAGGTTGAGGCATAATTTTTACTGTTCAGTCTTTGTTCTGCTTCCCTTCCCCCACATAAGATCCTCCATAAACATAGAGAATTATTATGTGTATAGATATTCCTTGTAAGGTGGAACCTTTATCCAGGTTATTTATTTTCTCCTCAGTCTCAGTATTACGGGGAAAAGAAACAACAAAAAAACACCACCAACTTTATGTTGCTATTCACAAGAATAATTTTTAATTTCACTTTTATTTTAAAGATCTCTAATCAAATACTTTCAAATATATCCAGGCAGATATATTTGAAACCCAAAGTAGAACTGGTGGACCCATTTATTAATGCACAGGAGAAAAGGAGAGGATAATGTCATAATTTTAAATAAATTCATATTCAAATATTTTGATGAGATTATTTATATAATTGCATCATATGAAAAAGACAACAAAATACTGTTTTTAGGTACAGTGCTGTTTAGAAGGACTGTCCTGCAGTCTACTCTGGATGTGGGTTTATGATGTGCTTTGGGACTGAAAACAGATCTCAACACCTGTTGAGAAAATATATTGGTAAAACACATTAAGAAAACAAAGCGTTTATTGAGCTTTTGTAGTGGAAAATACACGTGTATGTCTTGGTCTTATTTGATACATGATTTGATACATGATTAAATAATGCAATCAAATGAGTAATCAACTGTGACACACAAGTGGGAAATAGTTTTGCCAACAGTGTCTTGTTACTGGTTATTTTATGAATGAAATTTGTTGGAATGAAGCTATTACTTCTTCAAAAACTTGGAAATCTTCCTGACTTATCAACATTTACTATTCTCATGTTTGCCAGAAATTTAGACAACCAACTTGATGTCAAGCTGATCACTGTTGTCAAATCAGAGGAAATATTTTCTGTCATTTAATTTTTTAAACTTGTCAAGTTTCATCAATTGCATCAAATTCTGGCCCCAGAATTTCTGGCAGAGTATAAGTCAAGTATCAACGTACTGAAGTCAGACCTGTAATAGCAATGTAAAACTATCAGGAAGATGAGTTGATCCCTTGTGTTAACATTTTGTAAATGTCTAACATTAACCAGAATGATGTTTAACTTTTAAGTTTAGCAGTTCTATTCTTCTTATTAGAAAACAGCTTTTACCATTCTTGGGCCACACAGTTGAAATCAGAAAAGGTTTATTTGTTAACTTCTCATCAAGACAAAGCAGACAAGTTCTGTTGCTGTGTAGGCCATGGGTGTCTACAAAGGATGATGCATCTTCCTATTTATCTTCTTCTATTTTCTTTTCCAGCTTAACTTTGGCTTAGTGCTGGCATAATCCTCACAGAAATACAGTGTAGTTCTGACAGCCTTTGGAGCTCATTGTGGGGTATGTGCATGCTCTGTTTTTTTTTTTTGTTTGTTTGTTTGTTTGTTTTGTTTTGTGTTTTTTTTTTTTTTTTTTCCAAATGTCAGATACTGGCAATGCTCTCCTGTATTGTATTTTTGTAAACATGGTTGCTATATAAATGATGTAGTCCTTAACGTTTACCAATAGAAATTGTTTATATTCCTTAAAATTTGCAATATTATATATTGCAAATACAAATGATGTAGTCCTTAACGTTTACCAATAGAATTTGTTTATATTCCTTAAAATTTGCAATACAGCAAGCCTCTTATAAATTTCTTAAATATTCAGTGCCTTTAGTTTTTTGTTGTTGTTTTGTTTGTTTGTTTGTTTGTTTTCTTTTTTAAATCACCTAGCAATCTTAGGTCAGTTACGTGGTGCTCTATGTTTTAATTCCTGACAGAAGACTCATGTTGCCTTAGGGAAGATTAATCTTCATTGCAAATGTTTTGCTAGCCAAATCTTCTCTCCTCTTCTGTGACAAGGGACTAGTCTCTAGAAGCAGGCTTGCCTCTCTCAATCTCACAGAATAAAATCAACAACTTAAATTATATCACATATTCAATATTATCTGTTGTTGGTAAAATTAATTAGCTTACATACACAAAAACAGAATACCCAAAAACTTCAAAACTAGCATTACAGATGTTTTTGCTCATAGAAAATCATGACTTGACCTACAAAAAAGCATTCAGATGAAGAAAAATTGCTGTATTATAACCTTTAAAGTAGCTGGAAACCTGATCTGTTAAATTGACCATACACACATTGATCCATTACATGACCATAGAGTAGTCATCAGATGCAGTCATGGTACTTCTTAGCACGTGTTGACCACTGAAATTCATGCAAGTCTGTGTACAAGAGAGTGTGTTCATTATCCTAATTGCTTGTCTTCATTTAGTTTATTTTCAAGAGAGTTTCCAGGAAAGCATTACATTATTTATTTATATATATCTAAACTCAGAATATTTTTTACAAGATGCTGAGTGTCAGGACAATACAACAGTGAATAATAAAAGGCAGTTTGCTGTGAAATTACATTTATGTTAAACCATATATATACTGACTTCAAAGGCAATGTCTGTCCTTCTGAAGGTATTTGCTATCCTATCATTTCAAATTTACAACTGTGCAATGTCTGTAATAATGATATCAAAGACAAATCCTTAGCTCACTACATTAAAAATGAATGATTACTGGATTGTTTTTTAGAGAAAAAAAATCCTTTCAAAATATAATGTTAATTATCTGTGATCTTGTAAAAATGAAACAAAAAAACTTGATGCTGTAGTTGCAGCTGCTTTGTAATTTTCATGATCTACAGTAATAAACTACATCTGTAAATATATATATATATATTTACATATGTGTGTGTGTGTGTGTGTGTTTGGCATTTCTAATATAAATGAAAAAGTTCTAGTATTGACAAAAGAAAATTGTGAGCTTATTTGGCATTCAAAAATTCTGTGCATAGTAAATTCCCTCTAAATTGCATTCAGTTCTAAATAGATCACTGAACTATTATTTCTGAAAATCAGACTAGAATCATGTGTCAGCCTTTAGTAAGTCATGGAACGATGCTGAGACAATACCCAAGAGCCCAGTTGGACTACCTTATTTATTTAGGTAAGACATACAGACATTAAGATGGCTTCAGAAATTAAGAAGGGATTAAAAACTGTGAGAGTGGAAGCGAGGGCGAGTATGGAGGCAGTATTTAAAAAAACAACAACAACATCCCACACCTGGCTTTTTATCTGTCTACCCTAGTAGATTTTACAAGTAACAGAAAGATGTTACACAAATATGCACATGCTTTCCATCACTTTATTGAACAGTTTTGTAATATTAGTTACATAAATAGTACTCCATCTTTTTTCCCCATCTTCTGTCATAGCTAATGCTTAAACTTTGTAATTTAAGCACTTCCAAGGAACTGACAGCACTGAGGTCTGAGAATACATCACATATCAGTCCGGAAGCACAGGACTGCTATGAAATCCAGGTTTATCTGGACTGCTGCCCTTCGTTAGTGTGCAAAGAACAGCACCTCTTCCAAATCCGGTGAAGGCCTGAATATTTAGTGACAGCTGTTAATTGGCACATGTTTTTTTTTTCAGGTAAGTTTAGGCTAGGTTCAGGTGGAGGGATGGAAGGAATGTATTTTCCTCTTACATAGAATATCACGGCTTATGCCTTCTTAAGACTGGATTTTGCAAAATTTGCCTGCATTAGCAAGCATTTTTCAGGAAGCTTAGGCATTTAATTGGCACATGCTCAGACTGTGAACCTGCCATGGTTGACATAGGGCAGTTACAGTGATTTTATGCTATTAATCATCTAATCAAAAGGAGTTACAGGGAAAAGGTGCAATTCTGCTGATAAGGTCCAGCAGGCTGATATTGAACCAGTGGTTGGCTTTGTCACAAGCACTTTTAATAATTGATGCAAAGTTGTATTTAATGTCCTTCAGAATTTCTCCTGTTTTTATCTCTGATAATAAACACAGGTGTCTTCAATAGCAGTGAGATGCTACAAGCCATCTCTCTGTAGGAACGTGGGTATGTAAAGGTTGAGAACTGCCATGTCTAGCCCTTCAGCAGCTTTGCAGAGGTGACTTGGTGGCAGGCTTTAGACTTTGGGAAGTATCTGCATAGATTATTTTTTCTCCTCTTTACTAAATGTAGTGATAAGCCTTGAGTAGAATTCCATATCCAGGCCAAAGGAATAAGAAGGGCAGAATAGGAAAGGCTGTTTCCCTGTCAGTTGTGTGTGTGTGTGGTGATATGCAGAAGTGTTGGCCAAGCTCACGTGTCCAGTCTTGGGCAGTCTTTCCTATGCATCAGCTGAGGACTTGACCAGAGAGTCACTTTAACTTGGCAGAGAGTTAGGGTTGTACTGCTGGAGCTGGGCTGCTGTCCTTGGATACTAGTATTTAATAATACTTACAGTCATCAAAAGGATTAAAATCATTAATTTGAAGTAACTTAAATGCATACTAAGCACAGCTTTTTGTATACTGTTAATAGATGGAGTTCAGATATTTTTGAGCTTACAAGGGTCTTGGTCAGTGTACAGTGATATTTTAGGTATTTTCCACTGAATAAGCTGCCTAGTTTTTAAAGAAGGCTAATCATGTTTTTTATAGGTGTGGCATTCTAAAAGCTGTATAAAGTGACATCTTGTGATTTAGTAAGAAAAATTAAAAAGGAGATAGAAGATACATGAAGCCTTTATGTAGAGGACTCTGTACAGTTACCTCTGAATTTCTGAGTTGTGTTGTGTTTTCTTTTTTGTGTTTTGTTTCTTCAGATTTCTCTATTTCCCATCTTTCATAGTTAGAGAATGTTTACAGTAAATGAAAGTATATTATTAATCTCTATTTTAATTATAAATTGTGATCTTACAGTGTTTGATAGCAGGGAAATTCTGGATCAGAATTCACCACAATTCCAGACAGCTAACAGCTTTCCTTAATGGCACTTAGCTATTATTAACAAAGCCTCTCTATGTCCTTGACTCTTCTGACACTGCCAATCAAAATTTGTCTTCCCTTTGGGCATGTCTTATGAGCTTCTCAGATTCAGAATAATTTATAATGAGTAAATCAAACAATTCTCTAACATGTTAATGGCCTTAATTTCCTCCTTCTCCTCAAGGTCTAAAGATTTGATTGCTGTGTTGAGAATATAAAAATGAACATTATAAATTGAAAGCTGTCAGAGATGGTCAGAATGAGAAAAGCACTGATATAAAAAAAAAAAAATGCACATAAACTTGGAAGACTTCTGACTCTAGTTCATACAATGCCTAAGAAGTATCTTCATGGTTGGTGGCAAAGTAAATACTACTCATTTTCATAAAATGCACATTATATAGCCCCAACTCAAAGAAAAGACATAATACATATGCTGTATTATAGTACGTCTGGAATAATTCACAGAATCATCTAGGTTGGAAGAGACCTCCAAGATAACTTATTCCAACCTCTAAATTCCTTTGTTGTAAATCTACAGAAGTATTTGCTTGCATTTTGTATGTGAGGAAAATTGATGATCCAAAAGAAAACTTAGATACTAAAAAAGATAAATAATAATCTGTATCCCTAGAGTATGTGGGGGTTAGTTGCAGCTTGTAATATAAGCAGTATATCATTGAAAATGAAACTGGTGTATAAAAGGAACTATCTTTTGGGGCTTTGACCAATAATTTTGTAGTTGTGACAGTTTGTAACAAGGCATTTATAGCACTTGGTACTTTAATTTGTTTGTTTGCATTAGCAGAATATCATTTTAAGTCAGGTTTTAAGGCACTCAGGGGGTCATCCTGTCCAATCCCTTCTGGTCCTCCCACACCTCAGAGCAGGACAAATTGGGTCAGATTACTTCAGCAAGTTCTGAGTACCTTGAGGTATGGTAATTTCTCCCTTTGTTTCACAAGGCAGTCTTTGAGCGTACTTGGTTGGGGGGAATCCTAGTACCCAGTTTTCTCAGTCTCTCTTCAGATGTGAGCATGTGGCCACATATTCTGGCCTCCTTAAACATTGTGATGGCTTCTGTAGGGCTGGTTTGATGATGTCAGTGTCTTCCTTGTACCAAGGAGATAAAAAATGGACACAGACCTCCAGGTGCACTCTCACAAAGAAACATAAACTAGTCACATAAACAATGTTGAGGGTGTTGTTAAACTAGTTAAACTATGTACGAGCATGGAACAAATATATAGATGGTGTATGTCCTTCTGAGCTTTTAAGCTAGAAGACTAGATGCACAAAGAGAGAGAAGGCATTTATTGGATAGAAGTCTTAGTATGTCTAGCTCTATATCAATTTGTTTTTGTGCATTGTGAAAAATGAGTTGCAATTTGTTGAGGATCTACATTTAACTAGGAAGTTGCCTGGTGCCTAACTCCTTGATTCCCACATCATTCCTGAAAGCAGCTGGTTTTCATTTGTCTCCCTGAATTAGCCTTGTCAAAACATTTACTGATAAAGGTCAGAACATGTATCCTCATTATGAAAATCATCCCCTTTAATTCTTTTTATTGTCATTTTAACTAATCACAATGTAGACATAATTTCAGTTAACATCTTCAATTTTTACATGCCTTATGTTAAAAAATTCCTTTGATCTCTTTACTTTTTTTCTTCACTCATGAATGTAATAAAGATCTCATAAGATCCTTTTTGGTATTGCATCACAGGAAATAGCTTGGAAAGAATTTTATTCCAACATTCCCTTTTTCTTTCTCAAGGCCATTTAAAGAAAGAGGAGTATTTGCATAGCTCTTATAATAAGACATGTTTTAAGCTGTTTTTCAATTAAAGTAATAAAAATGTGTTCAAGGTAAATGAAAAGGAGCTGTAAGATATTTTAGATAATAAAATAAAATAATTTTCAACAGGGTGTTTATGTTGCAGGAACATATATTTTTTTTTAAGTTTACTGTTGTAAAATTAATTTGTTTCAATTTTCAACAAGGTTCTTCAGCATTCCATTTTGCTGACTTGAAGCAAGCCTGCTTCTTGCATCTGTGATAAGCAATTAAAACATTTATACTAAATACTTTCTGAAATTTTGACAAATTAAACTTGGCATAATAAACTGAAGACTGCTTCTAGCATGGCTGGAATAAAAACAGTGACAATTTAAGTTGGTAATATTTTTAAGAAGCCTGTTTTATTAAGGTTCAAAAATAAATTAATCTGACTGATGTACAGAAAGAAAAAAATCAAATGAATGATATATTGTATTTTACATGCACAGTAAAGTTTTGAGTTGGAGACAACATTTTGGGTGTTTAGTCCTGCCATCATTGTTTCTGAGACTTGAGGGTGTTTTTACAAACCTGGTCTATTAAGAGACAAGCAGTTTTGTGACCAGAAAAGCTCATGACATCTGGTCTGTTATAGCTGTTAGCTGGTAAAAATTTCAGCTATGCCTTCAGTTTTTCCCACAGTTACAGATTCATCCCTTCTCTTGCTCTCTCTCTCTCTCTCTCTCTGTTTCTCTCTCTCTCTCTCTGTCTCCCTCTCTCTCCCCCCGTGCTGATTCTGTAGTGTTTCAAAGGCCTGGCCTTAGCCCTTCTCGGGGGCGATACAAAAAGTATCCATCTTCCTTACAAGGATAGCTATTTCAGTGGTGCAAAGAGGAATTTAGTTTCTCCAAAAGTTTGGCAGTGTCAGTTTTCATTGAACCTGACCTACATATTGAGAAATACAAATGTGAAGCAGAGTGCTTGCATACATGTGCTCACATACATGTATAGTATAATCCTGCATATTATAATATGGCAGTGGTTCTAATACATAAAAAATGTTTAAGAAATTAATGCAACAGGCACAAAAATGCTAAAAAAGAAAAAAAGTTCTTGAATTTAGCAATGATATATGTTTGTTACAGTTTGTTAGATACATTGAGGTTAAAGTTTCTGCAATATGTGAAACAAAACATTATAGAATTTTAATAGCATGTTACTGAGGTAGTTTCAAAAAATGCAACAGGAGTAGCACCATGTAAAAATGAAGCATTTTTCTAGGTTAGAAGCTGATCAGCATTAAATCCACACTTGACATTATAGAGATGAATGGTCGTGCATAAAACGGGCTTCTTCCCGGAACAGACTAATAGGAAAGAGTAATTATTTTATATCAAATAAAATTACCACTCTTTAAACTAGTTGTTTTTGCTGCTCTAGTTATGTTAAAATCCATCTTTTCCCTCTAAGACCTTTGACTTTTATCATAATAGCATAGGGTTTTTTTTACTTCCATGAACAGATTGAAAATTATGTATGTAATAGTCACATATGGGTACACTGAGACCAACAAGAAACATCTTGCTATAGGTACTCTACTGCATATCTTGAGTTTTAGGAAAATTTAGAACCGTGTTAATTTGTAAAAACAGCTTCAGAACTCAATCTTGTCTTAAATTCACATCTTTGTATTTAATGTGGGAGGCTGCTGTTGACAATCTGTATTATCAGACACTAATTAATTTTTTAACTTTATTTAAATCTTTCAGGGTATAGCTATAGGTATTTAGGAATGCTCATTTTGATACTTCCATTTTATATATTCAAGATACCTACTTTTAGGGCTATACAAGGCACGTTCCTCTTTAATTTCTTTATTTTTCTTATACATGCCTTACAGTGTTGAAAAAAAAAACAACATTCCTCATAGTACTTATGTGTATAAAATTCTTGGTGTTGCCAATTAAGTCTCATAGCTCCAATAAGAGGTGATTCACATTTATGTATTACCTTCATGAACTCCTAATTAATCTCTACCATGTTCCTCTGAGTTCCTGAGAGAACGAGAAAACTAGGTCACATACAAGTTTTTTGCCTTTGCCATAACAGTTACTGGTTTGGGGGTTTTGTTTGATTTGTTTTTGGATTTTTTTGTTTGGTTGGTTGGTTTGATGCTGGAAAGATTAATCCAAAGTATTATTCTGATGAATTTTGGGCTCAAGAATTTTTCTGTATACTGGGATCAGAGGAACGAGTTTGCCAGTCAAAGAGCAAACTAGATTCTGGTGGGACCAGACACAACCTTTCCAGATATTCTTAGTGAACCTGTGAAAACTACCATGCCTACTGCCATTAAAATATTTCCATACCAAGGAGGTAATAGTTGAGATCCTAATACATGAGGAGCTTTCAAGTAACTTTTCAAGGCTTAATCTATACTATCAGTAAGGTGGAGGGAAAGTGGAAGGAGTAGGGAAGAGAGGTTTCGGCATGCAAGATCATGGCTTTTTCATAACTCCAGACATTTGTAGTTGTCGTGAGAGTAGTAGCATGCTATCAGCACTATGATTGAAATCTTCTAAGTCTTCATTAAGTATAAGGCATTATATTGTTTAAGTTTGTCTTTCCTGTATTAATGTTTCTTGTTGTGAGAACATACTGAGATTACTGACACATGTCCTACATCGTCTTTTGTTTAAGACTCCTTTACTGGTGCTTGTTAGACACTAGATTCTATGCTTGCCAGACTCTGCTTTTATACGATAGTACTCATAAGCCTTGTAATGAGGATAGAGAAAGTCTGAATATTGCATTAAGTGGGCATTACAGTGCAGCTATTACAGGGCAGAAGTTGCTTTAGTAGAAATCTATGTAGAGTCTCGTATGAAGTTATTATATTGCCATTACAGTGTCAAAGCAATCTCTAAGCTAGTCCTTGGAGACCACATTATTATGTCATGATAGGAGATTACGCCTTTGCACTAAATGGTTTCAGAATAAGTCTACAGAGACCTAATTATATTGCCATTGCTGCTTGAGAGGATTGTTTAATAGTAAAGCACTTTCTGTAGAAGCTCGCTTACAATGACAAAATAAAGTGAAATTATGACAGTGTGTTTTCTGCTAGAGAAAGAAAGGAAATAAAGCACAATCAAATGCCATCTAAGATTAAACCATAAATACATAGTAAATGATGAATTTACAACCCTTGCATCTTAACTGTCTTCCCATGACTAAAACACACTAATAATTAACAGATCTCTTTAAATTCCAGCAGCAAATATTTTTTAAATTGTGAAAACTGTTATTACTCACATAATGCTGCAATGACTCTAAACAGTCAATTTTATGGTAGGATTGGTTACTGAAGGACCAACACCTGTTCTAAACAGAGCTTTTGACTGAAGATTTAAGTGGGCAGTAGCAGTTTAAAATATAAATTTATACATGGTTATAAATGTATTGGCCACTTCCAATTTAATATATATATTTTAGATCCTTATGCAAACAGAGAACAAAGTAATTGTCATGAAAATTAGATTAATATTAATAACAATTATACAAAACTTTTCCCAAGACAAAGGACAAAACAAAGGCAAGATCAATTGTTGCAAATGTTTATTTAGAATGCCTTGCAGACTATGAAGATGTTATTCATTACCTGTTCTATAGATACAGTGTCTGCTTTAAATTGGTATAGAAAATCAATGGTCTGAGCAGGCGAAAATCCACTCTCTTCTATAAATCACAAGAATAGATTTTAGTGCTATAAATTTGATAGAGAAACAATGAAAACAAAACAAATAATACTTTGCTTTTTTTCATTAATAAAGAACTGTGAAGGTTTTATAGAATAACATGAACTTGAACTCAATCAAGACTTTGATTATTGTGCAAGGAAAAAATAAAATCAATATGTAAATTTATTTAAATGTTCATATGGAGTCATTTGCCTGAATATAAACACTTAGTATATATATTATGCTTAAACATGTTTCGGTTTATAAAAATATGTTTTTTATGTACATAGTCAACCTCTATGCATCTGTAGAAGTCTTCTCTCTCTTAACTCTTCATCAGCTAAATGGAGGAAACTGAAACGAGTCACAATTAGTTCTACAAATTGAAGAGTTCAAGAAAATTGGTTAGAGTTAATGAAGCTGGGGTTTAGAGAACAGTAAGGGGAATATAGTACTCATCAAGTAATCAATCAACCTTAGCACATATACTGATAATTCTGTCTAGTATATCTATTTTGGTATTTCTAATGTTTCTATCACCATGATATCTAGATACCATGTATCAGATTTAGCAAGCCTCATTAAAATGTAGTATAACAAAAAGAAGGCAATAACTGTTTTCTATGATACAGAAATAGAGTAATAAGTAAACTACAGAAGTTTGTTCATAGCTATTGCATGTCAAATGTGAAATATCTTGATTCTTACCACCTGAAATAAACAATCTTACTGAGGCATACAAATTTATTTGAGGAAAATTATTATAATTATAGAAGTCATTATGTACATAGCTCACATGGAAGTTAACTTAAAAACAACTGCATGACCAACATCAGAGAAATGGGGAAATGCTAGAAGTAAAGCTATGTGTTAAATGCATTCACTCCAAAGTATATTTGAATGTATTTAATACACTACACTGTTAATAATAAAGCAATTATCCAATATTTTATCTCCTTTATTAACAGGTTCAAGACTTAAACCCAAACTCTGTTATTTCCTAACACTTGATTCCGGTAACTTGATAATGGCTGATCTTTTATTTTTATAAAAAATAATTTTTATTTTTTACTTTTTATTTTTATTGGTTGGAAACAGAAGTGCTGAGGTACTAACAGGCCAACTCCTGTTCTTACCCCTGGCATCAGAGTGCTTCCAAAGAGTGTTTATCAATATGGTGATATGATAAGCATTTTATGTATATAAATATATATTTTTAAAAAAAAAATCGATGATTTCATGTTAGATGTGAATGTACTCCAAACAGTCACTTCTTTTATTGGAAAACCTTAATTACATAAACAAAAGTTTACCTACTAATTACTAACTTCTGCATGGGTAATTTGTGGGATTGTTACCTTCTCAGAACAACTTTTAGAAAGGTGATCTGTAAAATACAGCTTTCTTACTGCTTTTAACACATGAGATTATAACTGGGTAGCATAATTAGATTTTTCCCTAGTGTAACATCTGTTCACATTTTAAATGTACAAACCATTCCAAGCTACTTAGAAAAATATTTTCTAGGGTCAATGAAAGACATTGTGCATTCATCCTAATGTTCCTTTTCTAAAGACATTACCTTACAAGAACTGCATATCTGATGTGAACTCTGTCCAGTCTCTGCAGAAGCTCATAATACTATTTTCACAGCCATAATGTTGGGGAAGTCAGATATACAATCTTTTGAAATCCAGAGGAGGCTTTTTTCCCTTCTGTATGTATTATGGTACTATTTTTATTATTTTACAGTGTTTTCTACTTGAATAAATGCTGCTGAGAATGCAAAAGATGTACAGACAAAATTATTTTCTAAGGAAGTTTTAATTATATTATGATTGAAATTTTATATATTTTAATGTATGGCTTTTAATACAAAACTCTAACTTTACCCATAAAAGTCTAATTTCTGCTTGATAAACTCTTAAATTAGTTTTGGATAATTGCTTTTTCAAAGTCTTCCCACATACATCTACTGTCAATTTTTTACAGCTCACTGAGTCATTTCAAATTATGTCTGCTTTGTCTTGCAAAATAAAAATAAGTGATTAAAGATGTTAAGTGTTTCTGTATCAAAATCTTTGTTTTTGCTTTCTTTGTTACAAATATTTTCCATTTGACTTTTTTTGTGTGTAATGTCTTCAGGCTATGTGTTGAGAAGAAAAAGGACTAGTCATGCTGTGCTGCACTATATATTGTGTGGTCTTTATACCATATGTTGTTTAAGGCTAAAGTGTCAGTGATGCTGTCAGGCCCTACTCTGACTGAGCGACAGTACCTGCATTAGCTATGCTAACATAGCACAGTCTTTTTGGCTCAGGGGTCTACACTATGAATATGTGATGGCAGATTGTATACTTATACCTTTAGTAACATTTCTAAAGTCACTGAAAAGAAATGCATGCAATTTAACATCTCTTTACTTCCATCAACACAGCAGTGTTAGGAATATTTTTGCATATCAGTCTCCTTATTTGCTCTACTGTTACATGTTCTCTGCTACTGTGCCTTCACTTTGTGTTGACTCATTTAAACTCCTGAGACTCGCTTTTTCTTTGCATCAGAAGACAAGATCTACAGCCTGTTTGGATGTCACTTGCGATAATTGCACTTCCTTTCATTTGTGATTTTATCAAACTAAAAGCTGAATAAAAGCATTATCAAATTAATTCATTTCTAATGGTAGTAGCAGGGGGCAGAAAACTGAACTGGCATAAAGAAAGACAATGGTAAGGTTTTTAAAATGTTTCCATGGATTCAGGGAGGTCCTTTCTGACATACAAAAGCTCCTTCCAGTACTCCATTCTTAAAATCAGAGTAGACTATTATGAACTACTCTTCTGGCATTTAATAAGCAGGTATGCACTTCTAGCGATCACTTCATCACATTCCATATAACAAAAAGATAGTAGTAACGATGTGCTAAACTGAAAAAATACTTTTCTTTATTAAACTTGCTTTCCTTCTCAGTAACTCAGTAATTGTTACTCTGGAATCTCTTAGAAGGCTTACTGCCATCTGAATTTCTCTGGGACTGTGACAGCAGTAGGTTTCTATCCATTTCAGCTCTATCCACCTTACAAATTTTCTTTTTCTTTATGTATTAGCACAGCTTTCTGTAAAAATTCTCATGTTACCTTTTGTGTTTCAGGAACAAATTTTCAATAGGCCCCCTCTATCAGGCTACAGGTTTGCCTCTTTGGGATTACAAATTCCAGATATTTGACAGCTTTCTTCATTTTCACGTCTTTACTCCTGTGATTTATGAAAAGCTTTCCTCCATATGCTCAGTCTCTCCATCCCACTGGCTTTTCAGTGGACAGAGTTATTTCAGAACTACCCTAATCAACGTGCAAATTGTATGCAGGTCAGAGAGCAAAAGCTAGAGATTAATGGTATGGTTTGAGTCTGTTTAGGCACTGGAGTCTAGGAAAACAAGCAGTATGAGCAACTCTTGAAAATCTTTTTGTTATATTTATGTTGTTCTGAACTGTTGTTAGGAGTGCGCTATATCATCCTGCAAAGTGGAAAGGGTTGGGGCTAGGTCAGTGTGAAGGAGCAGGGCATCTCAAATGCATCTTTGATTCATTCATAATTCATGCTCCACACTGCAAAGTACTACTATGGGAGTTACAGTAGTCCCTAACTTCCTCTTTTTACAATAAGTCTGCTACTTATAAAGAAGTTTTGGAAATACACTGACTTGGATTTAGACTCTTAACTGTTTTTTTTCTGGAACGAGTAGGAATAGCACTTGCTAGTAGAAGATACCACATTGGGATTTAAATTGAAAAAAATAAATTTTTTGGTTTTGTATAGTAATTGGGAAGTTGCTACTGAATATAAACATAACAATACACAGAAATATAAGTGGACTTTATACTATATATATAATTTTTTTTTTCACATTTTAAGTGTTTACCAGTAGACATTGTTCTTGTAAATGTTTAATTTAAGTGTTAAAGAAACCAGTTCCTTCATTTTGCAATATTAGCATAAACTTGGAAGAATGCAGTCATATTCTAAACAATACTGCCAAATAACTGGAGGATAAAATGTTACTTTATATTAAAGAAAATTATTTTTCTACTTTCTCTTTGCTTTGGAAAATGCCATACAATTCCTTCAGTAGTAATGTAAAACATTAGTTTTGCTTTTTGCCTTATAAAGTATAATAAGCTAATTGTTGCCAATGATTTGATCGTAATTTTCTAACAATTATAATAATTGGGTGGTTAAGTGCTTACTTAAGACATCCTATTTATCTTCTGCACTCAGCAGATGCAGATTTTAGTGGTAGTTGTGAAGTGACTAGAAGTGACTGCAGATGGTCCAGATTTCTTTCTCTATCCTAAAATATACTGTAGGGATCTTGTCACTTCATGGTAATAACATTCTGCAATTTTAGAATATATGCTTAAGCCTTGACACACCCTTGCTTTTTAAGTAAATTGTAAAATAATTTCCCATCAGCATACATAGAGAAAAAAAAAAAGAGAGAGAGAGAGAGAAAGGGGTACTGAGTGTTAGATAGTGGTTCACATCATGCCTTGATTTGAGATGAGATAAACAAATTGGTATGATCTCTAGTTCTTAACCTGTACTCTCTGGATTCAAACAGCAACTCAATTAGTGATTTTTGTTGACAGGTTTCTATAAGGTGAATGGAGGCCTTAGAATAATAAATAAATAAAAAATAACATCATACAAAAAGGCAGAATCGTCATTCTGAGACTTTATTAATTAATAAACTACTAAAATTAGCCAGAGTAGCAGGTTCTAGTTTGTCCATGTATCAGCAATATATATGTATATTAATTTTTATTGTATGGTTTACAGTAAATAACTGCATTTATGAGTGCTCTCATAATATCTTAATTTATGATCACCATAAAATCTGTTAAAAAATTTTGACATTGTTTCTTTTTCTAAACGTAAATTTCACCAAGATTTAGAGATGCTTTTTTTTTCTGAAATAGTATTTAAATATAAAAAAACTGATTTTCCTTGTGTATAACAACACATAACTAGTAGTGACTGGAAGGTATTTTCTTTTGCACTTCTTTCAATTCTATGTAATAGCAGTAGGCTTCATTAATCATCATTTTTCTTTTCCACGTTGTTGCAGAGTAAGAATATTTTGCTTGTGCCCTTTCTGTTGTGTTGTGTTTTGTACATTAACAGTATGATTTGTCTGAGATCACAAAGATAGGAATTTAACACAGTCTTGCTATGAATACTGAAATAATATGAAAAAAGGTGGGAATTTCAACTCTTATTTTTAAAGAAATGTGAATCCAGTGTACATCTACTAATTAGGGTAAAGGCTTACATGATGAATGCTAAGTTCTTATAACGGTAAGGATAATGATAAAAGGTCTTATAATGGTAATTTTAAATGTTAGTAATATTTGGAACATACAAGTGATGAGAATACTGTGATTGAACAGCTTTAAATTGACTTTGTCAAAACAACCAACCACTATGAAGAATTATTTGGAATAAGATTACTTTTGATTAAGAATTATCATTATTTCTTGCCATGACTTAAGTGGTTTATACATTTATTTATTTATTTATTTATTTATTTATATTAAGGAGAAGAAAAGCATGGGGACAGCCAGTTTGCAGTTTGAGTAGTCAGCACTTGGGTCACACTGAGCATCTGCTTTACACAGTTGCTAATGCTCCCCCTTTCTCTAAAAAAAAAACGAACTGAAATGAGATTGCAGTCTGATTATGTGGGATTACGCAATATATTTAAGTTTACCATTATGTGCCTGTACAAAACAAAACAAAAATGTCATGATGATTCTGGGTAGTCTAACAGTACTCCTCAAGTATACTTGTTTTGTAAGGGAGCTTGTTAGTTTTATAGTCAACAGAAAAAAAAGTCCAAAAGAACTTATGATAAAAACTTAACTTTGTATTTAGGTTAGTTGGTT
The DNA here is from genome assembly GCF_963932015.1 of Anas acuta. NCBI lineage: Eukaryota > Metazoa > Chordata > Aves > Anseriformes > Anatidae > Anas > Anas acuta. The sequence continues at coordinate 18,126,580 of NC_088991.1, forward strand.
TTGATTTATATGGTTGGTTTGGTTCAGTTGGTTCATTTTTGAGAGAGGGCAAACTTCCTTTTTTAGTGTTTCTTAGTGCAGAGGAATTTAAACACAGTATGGAGTCATGATTGTGGAACAGCTACAGCTTTTACATTAACCTTTAAAATGTTGATAGTTACTTCTTTAATCCATCTCCTTTTAACAGTTTTCATTGTTGCATATCTGCAAATATTCAGCATTATTATAATAAACAACTCATAGTGCTCCATGGGGATGTTGTTACCTCTTTAGAGTGGAATAAATAATATAAATTTTAATGATATTTTAACAAATGCTGTGATGCTTGCTCATGTGCATAATGGGCTACCATACTGGGAAAAGTGAGTGTAAAGGAAAATAAAAGATGTGCCTTGTAGAATTTTCATGGCATGGCATTATTAGAGAATGTACATTTTTTAGCTTTTCTAATTCAGCTTCCATTTCTAGCAGATGGCAAATTTTATTCTTTAGAATTCAATTATCCAAGTAGCTAATTAGAACTTTGAGATATTAGAAATATAGAGGCTTAATCATAAAATCTTCTGGAGCAGCAAGTGTTTGCTCAATGTGTTGATCTTTACAGGTCCCTTCCAACTCGGGATATTCTATTCCTAATATTCTGGCCTGTCCTTACTAGAGGTAAGGTTTTCAGGGGTCCCTTGAAATTTAAGTGCAATTTAGAGTGACACATAGTGGTAATGATTTCCTCCTAAAGAACACTAAAATGTTTAGTATGTTGTACATGTTGTAAGTTCACTCTCCTGGTGAGTATAGATACCTCTAATTTAGGAAGAGACATCTACTGTAAGAAGAATTATATAATATTGCTCATTAGGGTTTTAGTGAATAATGAAAAATTAGCTATTGTATGAAAATTTAGCTGAAAAAGCTTTAGGATGCTTGGAGTCATTTTCAAATAAAGTCTGAAGTCAAGATGTTCATCCATTCATTGCATTCAACTATGATGGGAAAAGTACGTATTGGCATAAATCAGAAAATATTCAGAAAATATGAACACCTGCAGGTTGTCATAGATAGTTAATATAGTGAGACAGTGCAGGGTTATCCTATCTTTAAGTGCTCTGACTAATTATTAAATCAGTAACATTTCTGATACAGAGATGGTTTTCTTGAAAATAAAGAATGTATTCCATGTGAATCTCACTGAGAAAAAGATAATTGGTGACATCAAACAGTTAATGTGTAGGAAAAGCAGGATAATTTGCACAGCTACATTATAATCACCTTATCTGCAAGTTCAGCTCAGCTCAGCCTTGCAGACTTCAACAGTACTTTCTTCTGGATGCTCACCTTTGCTCTTGTGCCTTGAAATAAAATTTCTTGGAGGTAAGAAAACTGAGCATTCCTCCTCACAACAGGAGCCAACAACAGCCAAAGCAAGAGCCATGCAGCCGTTTGACAGTTTTCTAACTTTTCATGGACAGAATCCTGAGTCTAGCTTCCAAAGCTTCTCTGAAATAACTTATGGCAAATTTACTATTTTATACAAAAGACCGATCACTTACAATCTAAATTAAAATAAATTAACCTAATAAATGAAGATTTTATAGCCATTACACAACTAGAAATTTGTAAAGAGTCTTTAAAACCAACAGAGTATAACTTTATAGAAAACCAGATTGACGTGTGAGCGTGCACTGTGGGTATGAGCACGTGTGTGTGTGTGTCCTAAATATACAGATTACATAATTTGAGACATTTCCATGGAAAATATCATTAGCAGTCTCTTTTGTTTTTCTCTATCCACAAAATAGGAGAACCAGAATGCTGGATTTGCCAGGTTTTTGAGGTAAAGTTTGTGTTAGATCCAAGATCAAGATTTGGACAGATTGCAATCTAATCTTTACTAAATAAAATTAAATTCTCTGTAGATGCAATATTAAGTGTATTTCATTGGAACATAGCCTGTTGCCAACAAAAATGTTTGCTAATATTTAACATAAATCTGCATGTGCATAGACTTTATCTTGGCAAATTATGACTGGAAAAGTAGGAAATATAGAAGCAGTAAATAGTGGCTTTAAATCCAAACAAAAAATCTTATACAAATGCTTTATTAAAATTTGAGAACTGGCATAAAATAATTGATAATTGTTCTTGATAAGAACAGCTAAAAACTTAGTAGAAGTAAGGAATTGGAAAAGATTTTGTGAGAAGAGAGGGAAAGTAAATTTGTCCTCCTTAGTTGCAAAGCATTTCTTGATCAGCTTTTAACAGAAGTTAAAATGCAATATGAAAGACATCCTCATGGACAAAAAACACTGGTTGCCAGTTGAAAAATTTTAAAGCTGCTTAGACTGGTTTGTGAATGGAGAACCCATAAGTAAATAACTATTTTTATGGGTTATTTATTCATTTTGACAGAATATTTACAAAAAAAAATTGTTTTGGTCTAAATATTCAAGTGTATGCTGAGAATACTATTCTACAACCTATTAAAGCTAGTGTTTTTCTATTTCAGGTGAATTAGTTATAATTTTGTCCCATTATGTTGTGTTAATTGATGGGATACAAACACTTGATTTTCAAATACAATGCCTGGAAATATGATTTAGAAAGCAGTCTCATTAATTCTAACAAACCTAATCTGTCAGATGTTCATGGAGACCAAATACATATGGCTATGGATGATTATAGTTTGTAAATCAGTAGATGTACTTGTTTTTTTTTCTTTTTTTTTTTTTTTGTGATAATCAATATCTGTTAGTAATTATGTTAGATAATGAAACTTGATTTGTGCTCTCTAACTTATTTTTTCAGTCATTTGTGCTGTATTTCTGCTGGACCCTTGGCTTTTTTTTTTTTTTTTTTTTTTTAAATTGTATTTTAAACAAACTTTAATCACAGCCCTTGGGTTTTACTTATTCTGAAATGCATGCAAATAATGGAACCAATTGTGTTTACTCAATGAAAACTTTCACTGTTTTTAATTACAGCCTGACTTTTATCTGAGTTTTGCCAATGATTAGGCCCATAATTTACAGTGCAAATTAGAAGTGAAATTACTGAAGCAGATATTGCTGTGATATTTGCCCGTGCAACTCCATTTTTTTATACATATTCCTATTAAAGAAGTTAAATTATGCTGTTTCCCCTGTATAGCTATAGCTATATTTGCCCTTTGTGTAAATTAATATGCTGAGCAAGGCAAATGATTTACCTTACACTTGGTTCCTTTTCGTACTCTCAGATTTCTTCTTTCCCTATTTTTCTGTCATGCCTCATGGGGTGTAATGAAGGTGGTCCATATATCTGCGTCTGTGTTTGCTTCCATATCAAAATATTAACAGGCTCCATTAAAAATTATGGGAGGAAATCTGGAGTTAAGAAATTTCCTGACCTTAAGTGTTAGTAAATCATATCACAATCACTGATAATGTTACCACTAAAGATCACAAGTCATCACTGAATGCAGTGGTTATTTTTATATTCACCATGTCTTTGAAGACAGTACCTATATTTAGACAGTACAAGGAAAGTGTGTGTTTTCTAAAAAGATGAAGTTAGTTAAGATCTGATGCTGAAGCAAGTTCAAATATAAAAACTATGTTTAAAATAACACTTTGCTGTAATGAGTAGAAATCATGACAGGAGAATAAAGCATAAGAAAATATCCTTGGGGCATAAGTGAGATGATTAGAAATATCATTAAAGCTAAAGCATCTGTTTGAATCCTTTGTGAGACACCCAATTCACCCAAGTGCACACATAAATGAGGGCTCAGTTTACTAATGCTGCTGTTTGAACACTAAATATAACATGCTTTGCATTTAAAGAACATACAGATTAAATATGAGATGCCTGTAAAACAAGGGAGCCTGCAATAATGATACTCTGTGGATTCAAAAGATCATATGTAAACAGGCAGATGTCCAAAGTGAGCAAATATTCATTACAGAAAATTTCACATCAGGCATCTATCTTATACCACCAAAGTAAAATAAAGAATATTTTTTAGAGTTTTTGTAGGGAAAATAAAATTAATTAGGAAAGATCAGCAGAAGCTGGCAGATGCTGTCCCGATAATCTGTCAGAACAAAATACAGTGGGGATTGGGCACCTGCTTTCACCACAGCAGATACCATCTGATGTTAATGTGAAGCTGAGACAGAGCCCTGTCATGCAGGAGGACTTCATTGCTCTACATAGAGAAACTGGGGACTGCATGCACACACCCACAATAAAAAAAATTAAAAAAATAATTAAAAAAAAAAACAAGGTGGAAACACTATTTCTATCTTACACACATAGAAATTTAACACACGTATCTTTGTATTCTTGGTCCAGCTAGAGTCCAGTTTAATTCTTTTTTACATAGCATTTGAGTATATGAAGCTAAAGGCCAATCTGTATTATTATTGTAAATCATTGGCAACCCAACAGTGCCTGTTGCCATTAATAATCTAAAGTCAAATGGGATTTTAAGTTAGGATACAAGTAACATCTACATGACATTAACATAAATCATGTAACATTGACCTCATATGGTGATGTCATGTGTGAGAGAATAAACCTGGGTGAAAAAAGTCCTGTAAAAACACTGATGTCTGGATTTACTTTCACAGTGACTGCATGGCAGTACCACAGGGCAGACTTGGGCCTCTTCAGATTTTCTAGATAGTCGATACTCGTTTTAGTATATTTATAATTTTTGCGTAATGTCTTTAACCAAAAATGAATGAATGCCTTCCTGTATGAATGCACAGGAATAAGAACCATAACAGACACTTTTTCCTTTTCTGCCACATCATTAGTTGCCCTGAGAAGGAACCACTGACGATCATCTGATCCAGCCTCCTACTAAAGGATGAGATCTTAACTAGCTGAATACTGGAAACCTCCAGGGGACAGATTCCACTAGTCTTAGTGTTTCAGCAGCCCCCTCATGATTCAGTAAAGCCACAGATGAAAGTTAATGACAACTGGGGGGCTGGGAGGGGAGAGAAGAAGAAGGAAAAAAAAAAAAGAAAGAGGTAACTTCATGACTCTTGAGCTGTTTAGAGGCAAGCAGAAGTCAGTTTCTGGAAGTCACTGCTGAGTTGGGACGCTTCATATATTGCTGTACTGTAAGAGAGCTTGACATCCCTTCTTTCCCCTCTCATTCCTTCTTCCCCACATTAAGGCTGAAAGTACAGCATCTCAGTGTGATGATGTTATTTGGGAATGGAAAAGGCAAGGCTAGCACACTTTGAAAGAAAATCACTGCATCAGAAATATAGGAAAGCAATATCCAGCTAAAGCATTTCTGACCATTTCTGTTCTTAGCATATCTACAAATTCTCACTGAAGTGAATGCAGAGACTGACTGCTTTTGCTAAGAGCTGGAAAAGGTTCTGAAAGATTAGCATCTTACTTGAAATTGCATAATGTATGAAACAATATGAGTTGTATGGAAAGCTTGTAGATGGATATTGGTCCAGTAGAGCTAGACTGGTTTTTACCCCTCCCTCTATGTTTAAAACAGTACTCCAATTTAAAATAAAAGCACGTTTTTAGATAATCTTTAACAAACTGGAAACATTTCCCTAGGGTTTCCTACTATTTAAAGAGAAAAAAGGCTTCATCTATGTATTATCTTAAAGTATACGTTCATCTTTAAAAGTTCTTGCACATGATTTACAATTCTCCAGGCTAATCAAAGGACAGCTAGAAAATTGCACTGAATCATAGTTAAACCTCTTTGTAGAGCAAAACCAGAAGAGTTTAAGAATGCAGTTACCCTGATTTTTGGATCAACTGAAGTCCCTCTGCTGATGTATTATTCTAATAAGATTTGATCATAATTCTATAAACTACTTTCAAAAGGTCAGCAGAATAATGATTCCTCTGCCATAATTGTTACAAGCAAATTCTGAGCTTCAAGGGTGGAATATCATGCTAACAGAAGCCATAGAGTTTGTTTTTTGTGATAATAAATACCTAATTTGCAGCATTACAGGCTATCAAATTGATCAGTCCTGCATATCCTATTCTGAGATATGGCCTTTTAATAGTTAATTGGAAATTGTATACAGTGGAAAGATGGTTCTGCTCTTGCTGACAATCACAAGCAGTTGCAGTAGGTACATCACAATTTTGTATTTCATTTGCACCTTAAAACTATCTCTGCCCATTCTCAGGGCTGCATTTCTTTGGTGATCAGTGAGAGATTATCTGTGATTTCTGCTTATTCACTTGGGACTTCAAGGGCTCTGATGTCTTCCTCATTTTGTGCTAGAACTTTTGGAGACTTCTGCCACTGCCCCTGATTTTCTTCCACAGGCTTCAAGATCTGACTTCCCTATAACATGAAGTCATAGAAGCATCATGGTCACACATACAACCTTGTCCTAGAACCATTGAATAGATCTCTCTACAAAGTAATATTCCATTAAAATATGCATTTATATGTGTACCCATAAAATGTGTGGTAACTGCTGTTTTTTTATATCTATTAGTTACAGCAGTGTTATTGGAATGTTACCAAATTTGCCTTAGAACAGCATGACAAACTATTGTTTACTAATACAAGAAAACTATGCAGCCGTTCAGGTTTCTTGGCTCAGTAATTCTTCATTACTGTCATGTTCAGTCTTTTTCACACACTGTATCCAATAGCAGGATGTGTTGATTATATTCTTTGCTAGTTCAAAGACATGATCCCATAAGTTGTGGAAATTTCCCATGTGCTTTTTACACTCTAAGTTTGGGTTCAGGTTCCTGTCAGTCTTCTGACAAGAGAGAGCAAAGAGTCCCAGGAGCATCATGATGGAAAAATTGAAAGAGCTACAAGTTGTTTTCTGTTTTGTTTTTTTACAGTCTTGTGAAGTGGCTTGGGCCTTTGCACACACATACACATGATTTTGGACTGGTTCATAACTGCATAAGAGCTGGGAAAAATGCAATCCCTAGCGTTGTCTGTTCAGTGGAAGGAAAATATTAAATTTCCTGTAAAAAGGACTTGAAAGAAATGAGATGATCAAGAGAAATCTTAATGATTATCTGGGATATGTTAACAGATTTTAAATAGTGCTGTCACTTCTGGGCATTTATGTAATAACTGCATAAAAATAAAAATTAAAAATTCTAATAAACATTGCTATAAGTAGTGCAGCCACTCTCTGGTACTTTTAGGCCAGAATCCTGAAGGCAATAATAATTATACTTAAGTGTTCCCAGAGTATTTATGTGTGCTTCTTTTAAAAGGAACAGATTTTTGCCCTTAAGGCCCACTCAAGTTGCAATGATTTTAATTAGTGACACGCATAACTTAATTCAACTTATTCTACATGCACTTTTAGGGATATTTAAATCAGCTAACCATTCTCCATGATCAAGGAGCTGAAGGTATATGTGTAGTGTTATGAATTTAAGAGTAATTCTCTTAACTCAGACAGGGGACTCTGATTCTAGGGCAGACGTGATTACAGTATAGTCCATATTTTAAAAGAAACCACAATTTGAGCCAGCCTAGGGTAAAGGGCATTGATCAGATCTAATTGTCTTGGGCAGGCATGACGGGTTTGGGCTTAGTTGAGACTCCTGACTGAACCAAGTTTCTCTAAAGGACTTAAATCAAATTTGCATAGCTGTTTTCTTGTGCCCTTATTCTGGCTTCCTTTCAGTTTTCCAACTCCATTGCGAGATACAGGAACATGGATTTTTCAAAAGAGTGTAGTTCAAACTTTGCTGTATGTGCAGGTGTGTGTGACCATGTTCACACTAAACTATTTCTTTAAATGAGTAGCTGTGTTCACGTGTTTGACAGGACAGTGTTTTTTCAGCTGTAAATAGATTCTGTGCTTGCTAACAGTTTTGCTTTGCTTGAAAGGTTACATGCATCTTGTAAGCTTAATAATCTTTATCCTTGTTTATAACTTGTTAGAGAGGTTGACAACTACATAACAGACTCCCTTCTTAGTATCTCCCTTAGTATCTCCCTTCTCACCTATTGTATCTTATTCAACATACAGCTTTGAAACGGTATACAAGAACGTGTGTTACACCCATGGGGAAACAGGGCAAGTGCATTCCCACAAATGCTGAAGGACGGGTTTGTATGGGTGTTCTTGCATCATTTTGTAGTTTGAGTTGCTTCTCTTCCTTTCCATTCCCTACTCTTCTCACCTCTACAGCTTGCCACTGGAGCTGTGCTGATGCTTTCTGTGTTAAAGGTATCTGATTAGCACTCATACAATATTTATGACTGTAAACAGATTCTTGATTGCCAAATAGAAAACCTTCCTGACTCCCCTCCCTCCCCCCCCCCCCCCCCTTTTTTTTTCCAGGCTATGGCTGGAACAGACTACCTAAGGAGCACTCATTCCAGGTGCACCAGTAGAAGTTATTCCTGGTTTCAGACTTTGGTACACGTTCAGACACCTAGAGCTGTTGTTTTTTTCTGTACTTACTGATTCGGTCACTTAACAGAGGTGCCTCCTAAGCAAAGTAAATATATGTGAAATTAATCTAGTTCACACCAGTCCTTCACAGTTCTCTGGATGAGGAAGAACAGCTCCTGGGCCTCCATTGCAAGCTTTAGGACTACATGTTACACATGAGAAAACAAAGTCCCTTTTTCTTGACAAAGCTGAAAATATCATCGAAGTACTGAGTAAGAAATATGTAGAAGTAACTTTTATCTGGCAGCTTTAACTTAGGTTATTCTAGCAGGGTTTCAGGACATCAATTGATGTAACAATGTGGTTTATAGGCAATATAAATCATCATTTGTACAGACTTTTTTTTTGTGTGTGTGTGATATCTACTGTTTGGTAATACCATTGATGACCTATAAATCACATTATGTCCCACAAACATGAATGAATGAAGCAGAAATAAGGGTAGTTGTAATCTCAGTGTATTTATTATCTTTAGAACACAGACCAAAATTTGAACTTATCATGGACTTTAGAGTCTTTGATTTCATAATGGAATGTTTAGTTTGTTAAATTTGAAAGAAATTTCATTTCTTTAAAGTTATATATACTTGTTTTGTAGTGTATTAAACCACAAGGGAAGCTAGAACTGTTGTTCTGCAGATCTGTATGTCTCTCTGAGTTTGCTTTGTTTTCTGGGAAAACACAACACAGAAAGGTATTTGGTTATCAAAGTTGTATTATCATCAGCAAGACAATTGAAATAAACCACAGGCGAGACTTGTGTTTATATTTTCTTAATTCACAGTTTACTCTCTTATTCTGTGATTACAGCCTGGGCATTTTTTTCACATGTATGATTGTACATTTTACATGTATGATTGTATATGAATATACCTCTAATAATTATACTTGGGTGTCTGAGATGTTCTGAGAAAAGAACAAAGGATCTCCTTTAATCTCAATAGGTTACAAAATAGGTTTGTGTTTGTAAGCCATATTTTAAGTTGGATTAATTTTCAGAGAGGGAAGAAAAAAAAAAAAAAAAAAAAAAGAGGTGCTTTGAAGTGTTTGGTTTTGGTCCTTGTTCTTAAACAGATACGTGTCTTACTGTCACAGGGTTGATTAAAGTAAAGCTCAGTGAGTATCATTCCCGTCTTTGTGGTCTGTGTTAAACAGACTGCTTTAAAATGTATGCACTCAATTGTCAATGGTATTAGCACCCTCCCAATCTCAGCTTCACAGGCTTGAAGCTTGGCAACACAGCTTTTCTGAGTATTTCTACTTTGATAGTAGACAGCCTTAACAACCAAGGAAGATAATACACAGAAACATCAAGCTGTGAAGTACACAAATGTGTACGTGCATGAGCCTTACAGCTGGCTGCAGTAGACACCTCTGAGAATTTCATTTTAAGGTCAGAGTTCAGAAGTGACTTGAATTAGTCAAATTCTTGGGGTTTAGGTCTTGTATCTGTATTTTGGTTTGGAATCATTATTAAAACAGAAATCATTGTTTTTGAATTAGATCCATTGATTCACACATACTGTAAACTGAGATGGAGGTCTCTGCACTAATACCTTAGGAGCTTTGATTTTTTTTTTTAGTTTTGACCTACATATTACTTTCATACCAATTCTCTCTCATTTTCTCTATAATTCTTATAAAATAATCTCAGGAGGATATAGGAGCAGAACATTTAAGAGAGTTTATGTACAATTACTACTTTTCTAATTAAAATAATTGACACATTTATAGTTATTAATAAGATTAAAGGAAAAATCCAAAAATACTATTTTAATCACTAAAGTGTGACTTTATAGACCTTTTCTGTGTTATAATAATTAATGAGATCTATAAAACTCAGACAGGAATCACAATTTCTTTTAAAAAAGAATTTTGGTAAAAAGTCAAATAATCTAAGAAAGAAATTCTGTTCCTAATATACTTCTGTATGAATTAAATAAAAGAAAATAAGTATAAGAAGCTGGTATTATTGGTAGCTATGTCCTCTTTATTTTCCTGCAGGAGTACACATGGAAGATACAGCCACACACCAGAATGGCACTGTACCTACCTTAATGATCTGTGATGTACTTGTTGCATGTTGCTGTTATGCTTAGTTGCTTTATTTTATTCAAATACATCACACATCTTGGGGTGGTCCCTGCCCCAATGTGGGTAACACAGACTATTTGTGGTCTCAACCCACATGGGCATGGCACAGCCTCTGGCTACCAAATCCCTGAAATTTTTACTCAACAGCATTCACACATGAACTAAGTGAGGACTGGTAAGTAAATGTAGGTTCTAACAAGTAAATCCTTCAAATTTTACAACTCCATTTTTCTTAAATGGGCCAACACATTTAGAAGAGGAGATGAAAAATACACAGAACCAGAAAGATGAAAAAAAGCTGTTTGTCCTGACAGGTGTCACCTGTGAAGTATTTATGAATAGTGTCATAGCTAATGCCTGAAATGGCTTGGACAATTGGTTTGTGACACCAGGACATACTAGATTTACAGGGAAAAGAGTTTCACTGACACCTAATACATGTATTTCAATACATATTTATTTATTTATTTTTAGTAATACAAACATTATTACGATCTTGGCAACACTTATTAAAGTTAATTCTTGATTTGAAAGATTTTCTCTAGGTGAATTTGCTTCCTGGTAATTGTTCCATATATCCTGTATGCGTTTAAATGTCATACTGCTCATCTCACAGAACAGATACTGGCATACTCTTTTTAAAGCCATCATAACCTTTGGATTTTAAGGAAAGTCCTTCTAAGTGGAGCAAGTACTGTGATACATGATTAATTGCAAATCTGTTAGCATAGGAACTTCAAGTTACATATGATTCCTAAGAACAAAAATATTTAAAAATGTTATTAATCAGAATTTACTATAGTCTTCCAGTTTCCCAGTTTTAGAACCTTTTAATGAGTTAAACTTAGCCAGCTTCCTGAAGCTGTATGTCTTGGTTGAAAATAGTACAGAAAACACAACAGCATCTGAATTATGTTTTCAATAAGAAAAAAAATGAATATTTATACTCTAATTTTATTCACAGTAGAATTTATTTTCAAAATATTGCATAGTTTTGTGTTAGAGAAACACATCTAATGATTTGAAGAGCTTTGTTCAACAAAAATGTGCATGTGTATTAATGGTAAATTTCCATGTTAAAATGTTAAAGCTCTTTATAAGGTGCAAATAATTTTAAATATTTGTTCTTTTTTATTTTTTTTATTTGAATATGTAGATGCGTATTAAAGTATAAATTATATTGAGTTTAATGAAGGTCAGAAGAGCTATTCACATTTTAGTATAAATGTGGTGTACAATTTTGGAAGAAATATAAAGTCTTTCAAGGGAGTTAAAATCTCACTTGAATATTTCACATATACACACACAAATTCTCATTTAAAGAGAGTTCTTTAGTCTTAAAATTGGTCTACATTAAAGGAAAAGTTATAAGGTTAAATAAAACCCAGATTAAGTGAAAGGATTTGTTCTAGGGTGACCAAAATGTTTGCTGTTGCTACTTCACTCCAAAATATGTTTTTCTATGTCCAGTTAGCATATTTACTTAAATGGTTACATAACTGTTTTCTGCCTGCATGTGTACTTCAACTACTCTCTGAAAAATATGTGAGGGAATTGCATGTTCACAGTTCACATATTGTATACATTCAGGTGAATGTGTCTTCATGTAAGTTATGGTTGTATCCACCGCTTAAGTAGTTGTAAGATACACCGTCTTTTTCTTGGTTATCAGATATGGCAAAGGCATATGCTTTAATAATGCATGAAAACTATAGAAATTGGATTTTATCTCAGTCTTATGATAGAATAGAATAACAGATGTCACCTGTGTGAATTTTCATTTTTTAAACTGGATTGTGGCTCTTGTAGAATTGAGACTGAAGCCGGTGTTGCCGTTGCTTGTAGATACCATTGTATTCATTATTATATTATGCTTTTGTACAAGGCTTTCTGGTTTGTAGTTACTAATAGGTTCTGGAATATTATTTTAAAAAGAAATGTAAATATTTATAATTCCTAGAAGGAAATATAATTATTTCCTACTAGCTTGGCTTTTGCTTTAGTGTTGCCTGCTGTAAAAGATGAATAGTTTTCTATGGATTATAGTATCTTTATACCAGCTGAAAGGACACTTAAAAACTCTAGTTCTCTTTTTATTGCTTACTCACACTAAATGAAAATTATTTGTTGAAAAGTATTTGTTGCATATAATTGCAAATTGGAAATATTTCTTAAAACTTGTCATTAGAATTCAACAATTCCAGTTAGGTATAGCTATCATGGTTTTCAACTATGCTGATTTTTGCTTCCTTAATGCAAAATATATAATAATATATAATTATATATATCACAGAATCACAGAATCACAGAACTGTAGGGGTTGGAAGGGACCTCGAAAGATCATTGGGTCCAACCCCCCTGCCAAAGTAGGGGGCTCCTCAGAGCAGGCTGCCCAGGTAGGCGTCCAGACAGGCCTTGAATATCTCCAGAGAAAGAGACTCCACAACCTCCCTAGGCAGCCTGTTCCAATGCTCTGTCACCCTCACTATATATAATATATATACATGTATATATATCACTATATGTAACATATATAGTAATAATGTCCTGGTAGTGAGTGAGAAGCCAAAGGAGACCAAGGATCACTGGTTTTGTTTCATGCTGACATTTTCAATACTATTTACCAAAGCTAGCACTTTCTTTTCTTTTGAACATACAAAGAAAACAGAAAGAAAGCTATGAGTACCTTGGAAGCTGATAGGAAAAAAAAAAAAAAAAAAAAAGTGAAGAATCACATAATTTCATTTTCAACCACCTTTTCAATCACTTTTTATTAATATTTTCAGACAGCAGACAGCAATGTCAATTAATATTCTTTTCTTTACAGATCTGTTACCATGCCCATTTTTAACACTCTTGAATAAGAAGAAATTGGACCCATGGATAAGGTCAGATCTGTGGTTAGAAGCATTTTAATGTGTGATCTCTCCTGATGTATGTACTTCCAGAAATATCTAGCCTCGATATGTATGTGTTTTCCTCAGGGCACTATCCATTCAAGTAATCATGACTGCAGTTTACTGAACAGAGAAATACACTCTGTGTGATGCCTAATTAACATAGTGTCACACAGCTGAATGCTTAAATAGAAAGTAAATTTTTAACATAAGCAAATAAAAGAGAAAAACATTAAATAATGTTTTTCAGTTAACCAGATAACTCTGCAGGGAAGGAAAGCACCACAAGATCGTTCTCCTTTCTCCACCCAACATTCCAAAAGATGCCACACATTTCAAATTTCCACTGTTTTATGTAGCAAAAGTCTCTTAATTTACAGCAAATTTCCACAGTTCAGTGTACTTCAGAGACAAAGTTATTTTTAATTTTATTTTCCAGCAGGAGACTTTATATCTGATGGTGTAACCTCGGCATGCCAATATGCCTGTCTTAAAATTATCATGTTTATTGATTGTTACAGAGTTTTTATTAGTATAATTAATTTCATATGTACAGTCAGGCACATAGTGAGAAAATCTTCAAGGGCTACTCTGTGATGCCAGCAATGGAGTATTGTTAATGCTGTGGCTTAAGTTGACATTTAGAACATTTCCCTAAACTGTAGGATGGATGCAGAGCCAGTGCTATTGTCTGACAGTGAAGTTAATGTGATTACTGTTCATTGACAGCTCAGGTGGAAAGGAATACATCACTTCTAACACCTGCTGAAAGCTGGAGACCTGGGAATTAGTCAGGTTTCTCATCATATTCTGAATTTCACTATTGCCATCAGAGAGGAGGGGAAAAATCCACTGTCACAGAGGTAACAATGTGGGAAAGAACTTTTCCTGTGTTTGGTCAAACAAAGCACTGATTTGGAAGTGAGACAGACTGCTATCTTAAGTCCCTTGCTGAGCACTGGAAGGCTTTTACAGAGTAATAACTTTCCATTCTTATTGTAAAGATGGGCTTTTTTAAGAAGCGGGCTGATCTGTGTTTTGAGGGCAGTAAGAAAACGGGAAAAAAAAATGCATATATTAGAAGAAGAGTCTCTGCACTGATTTTCCTGAGATGAAGGGGGGCGAATGTACAGAAAAGCAATAGTAAAGAAAGGAAAGGCGTTGACAAGAAAGGAAATTAAAATGAATTTAAAGAATCAGTGTTTCTCTTGAGTAATTAAATAAGAGTATTCCTGTCCATCATCAGTTCTGGGAGAAGAGAGGTTGTGGTTCACTGCAGTGCCATAAATTATAGTACGGCAAATTAGTCCTTATTTTCATGGATTCAGTGGCAATCCTGGCTTGGGGCATGTGGTAACCCATTCCAGTCAGCTAAGCAGCTTACCCTGTCAAAACTGTCCACTGGATCCTTAATAAGATACATACAAAAATTAAAAATTTTGTTTATGTTTATGTTTATATTTTAAGCTAGATCATGTTCGTGATCCAATTTTTAATGTTGCTCCATGAGCATCAAATGGTGAAAAATATGGTATTGGGGCTGAATGACATGTATGAGGAGGCAGAGACAATCCCATCAAAGCCAACTCTTCTGGCTCTGTGTAGTATGAGTGAAAAAGTAACTTTAATTCACAGTCGGATGAAGTAATGTGGGTATGATTCAAATCCTGCCCACAATTGACATTTGTTTTGTTCTCAGTGGATTCCAGAGGAACATTTTTATTTTTTTTTTTATCCATGGGTAGAACTGAGACACTGAGATTAGATTCGCTCAAAGATCAGCTTCCAGATCTCCTTGTGTAATTCATATAAACTTTCAGAAAAAAAAATATAATAATAATAATAATAATAATAATAATAATAATAATAATAATAATAAAGAAAATAGTTTCTTTTACACTGATATAAATGAAAGTTATCTTTGTAAAGCCCAAACCAGATGACATGCATGCCATCAAGCAGATTAAATATATCTATGTGTGTGTGTATTTTTTTTTTCTGTAAAGTATGAAAAATTTTAACATCAGTGACTTCAGTGACTTTTCAGGTCTGAAATTCTTTTGTGTAAGTGCACAGTTCACCAGAGAAAAATATTTTAAACATATTTGAACATCATTCAGAGGTAGACAACTTGTAAAATAGCATATATGCTTCCAGCAAATGCGTGTCAAATTAGCTAAACAGGCTTTAACAAGTACATCCTCTTTTCCTCAGGAACTAAGCATATAATTGCTGGATTCTCAAAGCAAAGTAGGCACAACTCCTCTAGGAAAAAATAAAATAAATAAAAAAGAGAGAGAGAGAAAGAAAGAGATAATAAAAGTTACGCTGCTCTTCTGCCAGCTTAATCTTTTCATCCCTAGCCCTTGGAAAATATTATAAAACAGTAAATTTTCAAGATGCATCTCAGCTGTATTCTATTCATTCGTTTAGTTTGACAGTGATTAATCATCATCCCACAGAGTAAACTTCACCTAAACTATCTTTTACATGTTCACTCACGAGGCTATCATGTGAGACCGTAAAACACTAAGACCATGACAAATTACATAGTTTTTCTCTTATCCCTAAGACCTGTCTTAAAAAAAAAAAAAAAAAAAAAAAAAAAAAAAAAAAAAGATTTGAAATGATCCATTTTGGGAAAAATTATTACTTTTTTTTTTTTTTTTTCCATTGGTATCATCTGGATATCTTACAAATGGATTCTATGCCTATTCCAGAAACAGAAATCAAGCAAGCAGCTCAATATTTAGACCTCAGATTTTGTCTTTTAAAAATTTGTTTCCCCTTCTATCTAACTCTTCTAAACTGTTTAAACTGCTGTAAGGAGAATTTCATCAGGCTGTATATGTATATATAAAATGTATATATATTATATATAAATAAACTGTAGGCTAGAGCAAAACCAAATACAGAGGAAAATAACAAATTAAATTGTTGAGTTCAAAAAACTTAGAAGATCTGACTGTAAATAAATGACACCACTTAATGGCTTCTTCTTTACCAAAACAAAATTACCCTTCTATTACAAACAAATCATTGTAATCGGTCAGTCAGATTTGAGAGTAAGCTGCTCATTTTTTTCTATTAAAATACGTAGCAATTTATAAAGTTTTTTACATTTCTTCTGTTCTCACTATGGAAATAATTTTCTTTATGAAAATAAGAGTTTCCAATCAGCTACCTTAAAATAGATATCCTGTAATAACCTCTTATCAGATGTGAGATATTATCCACATTTTAGATTTTGATTACAAAATTCAGACATGACTGTTCTAAGTTCTCAAAGCCAAAACTATTCCATCTATTTTCATGAGCATGAAAAAAAAAAAAAAAGACAATGTGATTGTGAACAGGAGTTTCAGTGCATGTCAACATCCTTCTGTCAGTCCCTGTCTTACAAAAATCTATTTAATTGAAAAATTAATATTTCATTACATGGAAGTACATGGAAGTACATCTAAGATGAAATAAACGTGTAAAAAAAAAAAATGTAATGTTTTAAATGTGTATAATTATGAACAATTTAGAAGAGACTATCACCTACTAATCTTAAAAATAAACACCTGATCTAATGATGTTTTATAATATCATATTGTTTTTTAAACTACTACAACATGAAACATTAAACTATTTTCTATTACAGGGGATTTTATTATTTTTATCATACAAGTTAGTATTTTTTACTAAGCTTTATAACAATATGTTTTATAAGTAATAAGCATAAAAAGTCTGTACTGTTAGAACAACAGACAACTTATGATCCAGTTTGTATAAGGTGATCTGAATTATATCATTAAAAAAAAAAAAAAAAAAAAGAAAGCATTAGCCAAAAATTTTGTATTTGTCCTTATTTCTCATGGGCTTATCATTGTAAGGTGTTCCTTGTCTCCAGACAAGAACTAGGTAATAAGACCTTTCAGAGAAGCTTATTTTTTACAGTAATAGATAAAAAATACTATATTTAAAAATATATATTAAAATGTTAAAATATTAAAAATAAAATTAAAAAATATTAAAAAAATACTATATTTAAATTTTATCCACACTATCAAACAAGCAAATAAATAATAATAGGATAGAAATAAGTTATTGAGAGATTTTGTGTAAAATTTCTTACTACTCTTAAATAAAGAGCTTGACCAAAATGAAGCAGGACATCTACTGTATACTAAAGTTTGCTCTGTTGATTTATATTACTTCTGCAGGTTTAAAATTTGCTTAGTTTACTATCTGGTTACTATCTAACATAGTAAAGACTGATCAGGCCAAGGGATATGTCACTGTGTAAACTGTCACTGGGGAACTCTGTTATGCTGCTGATGGTGTTGCTCAGCACATTTTTGAAGGCTGATTCCTTGCGTTGCCTTTTTAATTTACAAAAACAGTCAGTATAGATATAAAGTATTTATTTTTCACATTAATGCATGTGTTGTATGTTGGTTCTCATTTCTTGGCAAGGTTACTCTTAATATTCCAAAGCTACAAATGAAATTGGAAATTCCCAGCATTGTATAATGTTATAGAATGATGCCAATTGCAAGGCTTTTTAATTCTATCAGTATTCATAATGAAATTTTAACCTATATCCAATTTTAAGTTTATGCATAATTAGCATGTACTTAAAGTTAAATACATCCTTAAGTACTTTCTTGGAGCTGGGCCTAATGATCTAACCTCTCCCCATGAAAGTCAATGGTAACATAAGCTATTTGTGTGTAATAGTGCAGGATATGGCTTTTAACATCTACCTATTAAAACATCATAATTTTTAACCTTGTCCTGCTAATAAAAAGGGACAACCATTACCAGGCATCTAAGTATTCTACATCTTAAAATGTAGTTTTAAATCTTGATTTGCATCTTTGAACATCTCTTTCCTAACATATCTTCTAGTAAGTCAACTAATGTTTCTCCAAGGTCTAAATCACCGATTAGTACTTAATTTTAAGAATGAAGTCTATTTTTCAATTTCACATTATCATTTTGAAAGTCGAACTACAAATATTGTTACATTTTTGAAAATTACTAGTAGATGAAGTATTCTGAAGGTAAACTGTAGGCAACCTAAATTGATGAGAGCATGTGTTATCATTTTGTGATAAAAAGCTGCTGTTTCTGCTATATTTAAGCAGTCAT
Organism: Anas acuta; assembly: GCF_963932015.1. Lineage (NCBI taxonomy): Eukaryota > Metazoa > Chordata > Aves > Anseriformes > Anatidae > Anas > Anas acuta. Next base: position 18,145,133 of record NC_088991.1, read on the forward strand.
TTTAAAACATTTCACTTGCTCCTGGGTCAATTGCCTATGAAGCCATTTAGAGTGTTACAGGAAGTTTTCTTGCCCTTGGTACATATTTCAGATGACGAAGTTTTACATTTCTTTTTCCCCAATTTTCATGTTAACAAATGGAATAATGTTAAAAATGAATTTCAGGGGTTTTGTTGTTCTTCAAAAATAAGTGTAAATTGTGTTGGAAATATTCAAAGTCATATTCAAATATTCAAACAACAGGGTATATTTTTAATTTTTGGAACCTTGCAGTTGCTTTTCAAATGACCCATATTTTACTTGGCCTTTCAATAACAATTTGAGGGTGAGAGAGAATAAGAGTTCCTTGACAAACTTTTTTTTAAAAGATGTGTTTCAGCTGTTACAGCTACTGAAGATGTTTATCATCTATTTAAGCAATTCAGAAACTACAAGAATTGCTGGCAGTATCATAGACCAGTCTGTATCTCTACTTCTAAAAAACTCCGTCAGATATTTGCACTGAAAATAAACCTAAAAACAGTGAATTAGAATCAGCTGTACAACTCTTCAGCAACAGGAAAGCATCACTGAAGGCTATGCACTGAAAAGCACTGTCCAATGAAAAAGCAGTGAAAGGTATTTTGCTTACTACTTGAGAAAGATACATGTGATTTTTAAAGAAATATTTTATCAGTTGACTATTTGATAATTCCAGAGGTACATGTCTACATTTCTAATAGTCAGTTGGGTTAATTTTGCTTTGTATTTTTAATTTTCATTTATAATTCCGGGGTTGAATGTCTTTAGAGAATGAAAAGATGTAGGCTAAATTCTTGTGCAATATAAAGTGTCTGCATGCCTCATTCCTTTTAAAATGCTGAAATTGGTACCTTATTCTGTCTAAACATGTATGATCTGTGCCATTCTGTTCTGTACATCCTTGGACTTCAGGCTTCCCACTACCTCTAGGTCTGTATATCACAGTATGACAGTAACTTGAAAAGATACCCATATAACATGTATTTCAATTTCACCTACTCAGTAATAGGCTTACAGAGAAAGAGAGCAGAGCTGCTTTAAATTCCTTAAACAGAGTAGGCACACAGGTTTTTGGGTCCCCTTTTGCAGTAAGAGCCATATTTCTGCCATAAGTTTTGAATTTTGCACTACTATTTCATCCTCTTCTTGAAGCAATGTGCACATGAAGTTGTGGTAGCTTAAAAGTTCAATTTATTTATTTTCAATCAGGCTTTTTGTTTGTTTTTAATTATTATGAGTACCTTCAAGCAGTGAACAGAGCTTACCTTGCTAAATGAATTCCTTGGACAGACCTAGAGAGAAACCTGAGAACATCTGGCACCTGGCTGGCAGCTTCACAGATGTGAGCAAAAATAATAGGGTGAGAGTTGGACCAGATGATCTTGAAGGTTTCTTCCAGCCTTTATGATTCTATAATTCTATGTGCACATGCAATGGATCATTCACACTGCAGGTGGTGTGGCAGTTCCTGTTTGCCCTATAGTTGTCTTTCACCACCTCTCAGGCAGATATTCTTGGCAGGGGGAAACAAAGCCAAAACACAGTAATAAATTAGATTAGCAAGCACAGTTCAGACTTTGATTTAGAAATAGGGACTGCTCAGACCATTAAACAATGGCTTGCATGTGTAGAGTAATAGCTCATTGTAACACTGTTAATTTAACAAATGAAGAATTTTCTCTTAGTAAAATACATGCAAATCCCATTCCTGTACATACAAACTAGTTGCATATGTATGTAATTTCATGTAATAAAACTTCTAAGCAATATATTGACACATAGGATGCCTTTCAGTGAAGAAGTGTTTCAGAATCTGCCCCTCTTTATAGCTGTATTATCTGAAATCAAAGTACGTCACATCTTTCACTTCAACAAGAGACATGTCATGAACTGTGAAAGGATCTAGTACTGTTTGTATGTTTAAGTTATTTTTGTAATCTTCTGTGCTCTCATATTTGCTGTCATAACATGCTTAACTGTCCTAACACACATAATTGTTACTTTAGATTAGATATAAATTAGTATAAATTTCTCTGAAGAATACTTGTCTCATTATATGAAGATTATTGATATCTCAGTCTTACTAATGAGAAATAATGTCATATGGGGAAGAATAAGATCTATTCAAAACACACACAGACCTCCGTAAAACAATATATATAACACCACAAAATCTCATGAATGTGTGATCTGAAGGTTTGTTACAAATTAGTTTGATAGATGTGAAAGATGTTCAGCAGTTCTCCATATTAACTGAACTTCTTTTTCTCATTACATTAAAAATCAAAATATGTAGCATTCCCAAAATGTAGTAGGGTGAGTGTAAATGCAACACTGAAATGCAGCTTCTAGTTTTCATGGACTCTGTGGTATGAGTAAACCAAGTATATTAACATACTGTTTGCTTACCATGCACTTCACGAAGCAGCATGATAACTGTGGAGTTTCTTGAATGAAGAAGTGGTTTTATTTTATGGAACTACATGTTTAGCTCTGAATCAGACTTTTATTTGCCATAGCACTTTGAAAAAAAAGAATACCAGTTTTTCTTGGTGCAAACTTTCAGTGCATACACCCTAGAGTACTTCTGTCTGTTATCAAGGAGAAATATTAATTTCTCATTGTTTATCAAACAGAAATATATACTGACTGTTATAACTGATCTCATTGCCCCCTCTTTATTTCCAGTGCAAATCCTCTGGAAAAACATGGGCTGTATGTTGCATTGGAAGGGGTGGCAGTGTAGAATTTCATCCTTCTGTGAATAAATGGATTGACTTACAAAAAACAACGGTGTAATGAATGTAAGTTACTGAAAACCTGAAGCATGATAACTGTACATCTAATGCATTACTATAATGGAAACTGCTGGGTGTAAAAATTATCATTTGTATTATTGTTTAGCTTCGGCAATCTTTATTGTGCAACAGTAACATTCTTAATTGTGAGATGCCTCCTGGGCAATGCTAGGCAATATAAAATAGGAAGCCATGCTTATATCAAGCATTTAATGAGCTTGGGTTTAATATTGATTTATCTAACCCCTATATTTATACCTTGTGGTAACTTTTACAATTCTAGATACTAAGTTAGGCTTCTGTACACATTGCTTCATGATTTTCCTTCAAGGTTCCAGCAGAAAACTGTAGAGCTGTCGATACTTACAAGTTCAGTTTACAAAGCTTTGACATCCCAGAACATTTTCCACTAGAAAAAAAATCAATGTGTCTCACAGTGATGTCTTCAGTGCTTTTTGGCGAGATATAATATGACCAAGGAATAAAGCAGAAGTGTATGAGGCACAATGAAAACACCAGATTTCTGCAGAAAATATTTATATAAATATGCTAGACTCAAAGTGAAATAACATTAAATGGCTTCTTTGAAGACATTCACCTTTTCTGTCTGGAAATCTCATTTTACAACTTCCTTTTCTTTCTGACTGACACTCACTCTGAAGAATGCTGCAGCTTTCCACATAAGGAATGCTCGATGTAGAAAACTTCATACTCTGTTCTTGCTTTGTATTGTTTTCTGCTGGAGCATAAAGGAACTTTGGCTCCAATGTTTTAAACCACACTTGAGAGTGGAGCCTCCAATCACTTTAGCAGATTTCTTCTAAGAACTCTTAAATTCAAACATGAGTAAGTCAAAGGATAAAAAACATTTACAAAGAGAGTACATTAGAAACTGACACTTTTAATCAGCAGTTATGGAAATGCAGAAATGTATCTTTAATTGCTTCTTCTGATCACTAGTATTGAATAAGGAAAAAAAGGTCTACCAAACAGATAGTGGGAAGCCCTAATCAACAGCAGCAATAAATATTCATCCATTTGGTAAGATGCTTTGTGAAATGCTGCATAAGCATTTTATTTTGGTTTGTGCAAGAAAGCTAAGGAAATACAAACCTCTTAGGTTGTTGGAGCAAATTAGATGTCAAATTTTTTGACATCAACATAGGAAAATGCTAGAGAAAACCTTGTGTGTACAGGTTACACCTGAGAACTGATTTGCAGTTGCTAGGGTCCCTCACACAGAATGTGTTTGTTTTTACCTAGAGAATGCAAAATGCCTACTCCTAATGCCAGCACCTGTCATATAGCGAGTCCTGGTGGTTTAGCAGGATTCAGTCCTCATCATCTGAGTCCATTAATCACATTTCAGGAGGCCAATTTCCTACAGCCCATCTCTATTTCTTCCAGGGATTCTAGACAGCTTTAATTTTTTCCCCTGAATGCATTAACCTGAAGGAGCAGCCTACTTAATTAAAACAGATATTGTTTCACTGTCTTTAAATATGCAAATGTCTTTATTAGGCTAGGTGTCATGCGCTATACTTTCCTGCTTAATTAATCTCAACCTCTGTTTAATTTGTCTCCATGGGAATAAAACTCTCCCAATTTCTTTTGGAGACTTACCTCAATACATTACCTGTAAGACCCTTGTTTTTATGAGTAATCTCTCTTTCACTAGAATGGATAATCTGTATAAAACTAAATATGATTCATGTAAACATCTAGATATGGTAAACTACATAAATAGGTCACATTGGCTTTCAATAGAAAATTTGGGTTAGCTTGAATTTTTGAGAGGGATCCCTCACAACACAGCAGCAACTCAGTGCAATCTGTAGGTCTGGGTAAAATAAGAGACAAGGGTTTTCATCTTCTTGATTTACTTAGTTCTTACCTAAATAAAGATGGGAATAGTTCTATATTTCTGGATTTTGGAAATATGCTTTATGTATAGGAATAAATTAGGGATCCCTAAAAGAAGAAAGGTGAATCCAAAAGATAATGGTTGTACTTTACTTTCCTAAAACTTCTCTGTTGCCAAATGGCATGTCAATACTGTAGTTGTTTGATACTTGAGCAAGAAAAAGATCAAGATAATACAGCATTCAGGCTGCCCTGTCCAGTTGACTGAGTGCTGTCACCTATTGCAAAGTGCTTCTTGAAAATACTTTCTGATTTTTTGGGATATTTTCCAGACATTACATTGGTACTGAGCTAGATGAATTGTATAAGCTGTCTTTAAACAGGATGTGCCATACTTAAGAAATATCATGCTAATCTCTTATGCACATAGCTAGCACAGTGTACCGGTATCCCTGTGTCCGTACCGTATCTGTAACATATTATACATAATTGTTTTTGGTGGTGTTTTTTGTTTTTTTTTTTTTTTTATATATATATAAGTTGTTTATGTGCAGTATTATTAGGCTTGACATTGGTATGTTTTAACAAAAAGCATTCACCCATGTGTTGTGTATGCCATATAGAACAGGAGTACAGAAAGGAACCATTCCTCTTAGGTGCTGTCTCTCCTTGGTTCTCATCCACAGATATGGAGAAACTTTATTTTAATATTCATTTGTGCTTTACTGCCTAATTTTTATTTGATCTGTTTGTATTTTTTGTGCCTTGACTTTGCAGCTATTATTATTCAGATCATATTTTTTTTTCTATATTTGCCATTTTGTGTGTGTTAGTACTATAAAAGTTGCTTAGACTCATTTTATCGTCTGTGGTATTTAATTATTGCGTTTGACCTCTGCCATTTGTGTAGCATGTGTTTAAAATACTTCATATGCATAGGAAAACCAAAAATGTCACAGTACAATCCATTACTTTCATTAACTATGTCATATTGAATTTTCTACTTCCTTCTGTCTATTGTAGTGATCTAATCTGTCAGATCAGATTTTTGGACTACTTTATTGCATACTATTAACTTTGTAGTTACATATAACAAAAAATGCATAATTATGACAGTTTATGTGATTATGGGGAATACTTGCATTGAGCAAATTCCTTAGATGACAATTTTGTGTGAGTAATTACATTGCAAGGTAGATTCTGCTTCTATTTACATTTTTGAGAAATCTACAGGCGACGGTAGAAGTTATTCTGGTTAACACTGATGTAACTGAGATGAATCTGTGAACCATGTTTTCTGCTTCATTTACATGAAAGAAATGCATTGATGTCAATGTTATTTGCATGAAGATCTGAATATTCGTAAAGCTTGTAGAAAATAAATTTAATTAAATCTCTAACGATGAATCACAACTTTAGATTGATATAGATTGCTTCAATATCTTCCTGAACCTACAGGAAATTTATATCAATAAACAGAACCAGTTTACTTTAACCCTCTTTTTGAACTTAATTTTGCTGAAACTACAATTAAAACAATATACATTGAGAGCCAGCTTTTTTGGTATCCAATCTGTGTAAATACTTACATTTGCTCTGCATTGTTAATTTGTCAGGGATCAGTCACATGGCAGACGATAATTTGTTAGGTTTTAAATTAATTGGAGAAACAAATCAATGAGCTACTAATAGTAGTTACTGGTTTTCTATTTGATCGCTTTAGTTGTCTCTTAGAATTATTCTGCATATGAAACTGCTAATTAATACAGTAATACTGTCACTCAGTTTTTACAGCCATTGGCTCTGACCTTCCTGTGAACTTCCTGGATGGTTTTCCAAAAGTAATTTTCTATTTCTCTTTTGTTCTGAGTGATGCTATGTCTTGTATGTGGCTAACGTCTTGGCTTCTGCCTACTTTATCATGAGAGTGGATAGTAGAACACTAAAGTAAAATGCAAGTGATCTATTTCTGCATGTATGGAACTCTCATTTCTAGTTAAAAACATTAAAAGTACTGGAACATGAGGCTTCCATAGCCTTTCCTCATTGCGTCAGAAAATTACTAAGAGAACAAACATCACAGCTTAAAATCATTGTCTATTTAGATTTAAATTTGTATCTAAGACATGTATCAAATTTACAGAGCCTACTGAATGGTCTCAAAGGTAGCTTTCTATCCTCCTATTCCAGTGGACGTAACCTGGACAGGAGCTACACCTGGTTTTTGAAATCTCAGAATTACAGTTGAGCTCCCTTTTGATTCCTACCTTCCTAAATATATTAGGAACATTTATACTGGACCTTTTCTGGCACAAAAAAAAAAAAAAAAGATTGACAGCATCACTGACTATTCCATCATCCTAAGGAAATCCTATATGTTTTTGAAAGAGAAACTGTTAACATCTTCCTTATTGAGTAATAGCATGTAAATAAAGTTCCCATCATTCTTAATACTCTCTCTTTTCTCAGTAATTATTACACATTTACACATGTAAAATAATCTGTGAAGGACAAGCTGCTGTATATTGGACAAATATTTTAAATGAAGTCTCTAAAAGGAAAGTAAACCACTTCCTTCACAGGTTGCCATTTTCTTGCCTATAAGAGAAAATGGAGAGAATTTTATCCCTTGGCAAACTTCTGAGAAGGGTACAGCTGTCACAAAGGAAAGGAGACCAAAGGAGTAAAGCTGATAAGGAAAGTCTGTCAAGGAATTAAAAATGAGACAGATGGAGCTTGGGATGGCCAAGTGTATGGAAAACAACAGGACAACTTACAAATACCACTGTTGTGCTGGTATGGATAGTGGAAGTTTACACGGATATAGTTTTCGACGTAATTATTGCCATATTCCTTGCTGTGTAAATTATGCATGTATTATCAGAACAGGCAAATAAACCCATAGAAAGCAGAACATATTATTGTGGCTACAGCTGTTCTTATGCTGCCCTACATTAGAATAAAGGTACTAAAACACATCAATTTTCCAATTGCAGCTGATGTTCTTCAAAAACAATTTAAATAAGCATTTATCATTTTCTGTGAATGTCAAAATTAAACATATTTATTTTATTTAATCTTGAAAAGTGATTCTCCATAGATGCAGGAGTCATTGCAATATAGTCCCACAAAAAAAATAAATAATAATAAAAAAAAATTGGCATTCTTTTCTGAAAATACTTTCTTCTCCTGATGAGGCAAAAAAGCAATGTACACTCAGACAAACTAGTATAATGTTATAGGTTTTTCTTCATTATGGTAAAAGGTTGTGTCTTCAGGAAATTAAATAAATAAAGAAAGAAAGAAAGAAAGAAGAAAGAAACTTTCATATCCATCAAGAAGTGAATGCTATTTATTGTATATGGAGTTGCAGTAGAATGGGAGGGACCATAAAAAGTCGAAGTTTGCTTCCAGTTTCAGTAAGATGTCTTTTTTTTTTTTTCTTTTTTTTTTTAAGTAAATAACATGCTGAAAAGAGCGTGAACTTGGATAATGATCTGTGAGTTCTGTCATTCCCTCAACTGGATAGCAGTATCCCATTAGTGGATTTGGGTTTTAAGCATACATTACAGCAATACTGGAAACAAAAGCCAAGGAAGTTTCAGTCCCATTTATTTTAATCTTTGCTGTAAAGGGATTTATAATAATGGAACACAATTACATTAGCCCACAAGATTTTAGAAGAGAACTGAAATATAATTCCATTCTGTATCATTTGTAGTTGTCTAACTAATTAGCAATTATAAATAATTCCCTCTGGATTAATTGCTTAGATAGCATTCAGAATGTAAATCTTTTCACATAACATTTTTATTATTCAGACTAAGAAGCCTACTCTCTCATTTTAGCCTTGGCTGAATTTGAACCTAGGTCACTGAATGAAAACATGAATAAAATAAAATATATAAATAAAAAAAAAAGAGAAAGAGAGATAAAGAGATGCTTTGTATATGTGGCATATGACTGAAGCAAAAGTTAGGAGTAGATGATTTAAATTTGATATTAATTCTAATTATTCTACGTGCCTTTTTTTATTTTTTTAAATCAAAATCTTTCAGATAATTGAAATTTGTTGTTGCTACTGTAATGTCATCGTCATTGCTCTGTGAAGATACGCTAAGGATGTTCAAATGTATGTATGGTGTTTCTAGGCAAATGACTCTTCTGTATACTATACATGTACAGAACTCTTCTGTCTGGTTGTCTCTTAATTCTCTATTTGCTTCTGTTTGAAATGTTTAAATCGTATTTCATTAATTCCCTGGTTTAATTTCCATAACATAAAATCCTTCTGAAGAATAAAGCATTATTGATGCAGCAGAACAGGAGTTTCAAAAGATGATATAGTTGACATCCTATCACTATTAGTAAATAAAGGAATCAATTACAGTCCACCATTTAGTAAAGAGCCTCCAACTGCAGAAAGCAGTTGCCCAAACCTTTCTTTATACAAAGGACAAAACAATTCAAAAGGTAAAGGACTCAGATAGAAACTGGAAAGTACAGTTCTTTAACTTTTGTATTGGCTCCAGAGATGTGCTTGTAGAGCCTTGACTTGTCTTGGCACTGGAATTGTTGGCTCCTCTTAAGGGATTGCTCTGTTAGTCAGTGGAGAAACCACAGTCTCTGAAAGTGGCTCTGAATTAACACCAAATGCCGAATGGCACTGCTCTGCTGCAATACCAGGAGTGGCAGCAGTGTAGCCATCCCCATCCTCACTTTGTCTGCATTCATCCCTCTGAAGCTTCACTGCTTTAAAGTACCACTGTGCTTTAGGGATAATAAGAGGTAAACACAACACTAAATAAAAGTCTGAGTAACACTGTTGCAAGAGTGATGTCTATAAAACTTGTAGTATCAGAGTAACCAAGGAGATAAGTGAGTTGCCAAAATGCTTTTGCACTTTCTTATTTTCTTATTTTACTTATTTTCTAAGTTCATATTGTAAGCTGCCCTTCTGAACCCTGTTTGTGTGCTTGCATGAAACAGATCGTGTACAAATAACTTCTGTTGTTTTGGAGTCTTCTGACTTTTTTCAGCAACCTTCAAGTTTTCATCCTACTCATAATAGCACTGGAGTTCCTCAGACTTTAGCACACATCAGTTGCAAGGAAGTCAAAGACCAAGAAGCATACCAAGACCTGATATGCTTCAGGTTTCCCTTTATTTTTTGGCTGTCCATCTCTTTACTCATTATTGGGAATAAAGAGCTAATATTGCTGAGGCAAATGAAATTTCAGTAGTATATTTCACATGTAAGATGAAGATTTTATAGTTTAATAATAAAATATAATGAGAAGTGATGAAGGGAAATACACATCATAGCTGCTACATAGATTAACAATGTCTGGAAATTGAGTTGAAGAAACCTAGTATTTTTTCCCAAACAGCTGTATTGTGGAAAATACATTACCCAATTAAGATGAAAGGGATAACAATCTTGGTGAATTGTTGTTATAGCAAATAAAGACCAGTACATTAATGGAACTTAATTTTATCATTATATGTATTTAAATTGCCTTTTATATACAACTACATATTTATTTGAAATAGATTTAAATACAACATAAACATACTGAAACAGTTTCCAAAGCTTTATAATCAGAAAGAAAATAATGCTAATGATTTGATTCCTTTTATTGTTAGAGAAGACTAAAAAAGATCTTCTATCATTTCTCTGTTGCACTCTCTGTTGCCTGCAGGCTAATTCAGCCCTCTATAAGCAGACTGTCTTATGTCAAGGCTCTGGAGGAAAAGCTAAAATTCCTTCTTGAAATGGGGACAGGGAGAAGTGTGCATGTAATGTGTAGACACACAATTTTTGCCATTTGAACAAAATACAAATGTATTTCCACTTCAGCACTATGAGACTATAAAAGGAATGTGAATGCTATCTGTTGTGTTTTGGTTTTGGGTTGGTTTGGAGTTTTAGAGAACATCCAGTTTCCTTTTGTTTTCTAGTGACTGTCTTTCGTAGTTGGTCTCAGTCAACAGCTCAGTGAGTCTGCTATTTCCTTGTACAGATTAAATGCAATCTGCATAATGCAATGCATATGTATTGGAGATGTGTATATATATTTATGTGTATATTTCTATATACACATATATAAGATCTTTCTCCTGGTATTTTTGAAAAGTTCATGTGAATCAATGACAAACTGAAAAACAATTATTCTGTGTTCAGGGAATGATCAGCTTTTTTATTATTATTATTTTAATATATTCCTATTCTTCAACAGTTTTGGATGCTACACTCAAATTATTTCAGTTGTTTAGAATAATAAAACAATATTGTGCTAAAAATGCAATAGTCTCTGAGTTTCCTGTGTTGTCTTTTAATTTTAAGGTCATATTTTTTTTCATTAAATGTTCTTTTTTTCCCTCTATTAAAAAGACGTACTTTCCCCAAAGCCATATTCAATAACTGCTGACAGCTATCAATATTTCCAAGTATTAGAGACATCTTTGGACAAGGTCTTTTGGAGTATGCAATATCAGTCAATCTTTTTTATCTGCATGCATGCTGACTTTTGCAAAGAAAGAGTGCCTGTTCTTAGCGAAAGCTATGTTGACTCATTAAAGACATCTTATTTATTCAGGTGTCCTCTAGTACAGCTTTTTATTACAAATTCTGCTAGCTTGCGTGATAAGGAAGCCAGACTTACTGGCTGTAATTTCCCGTATCTATGCCACAGTTGTCTTTTGGAAAATTGGTGTCATATCTGCTCCTGGCACTGAAATATCTTTGTCTGTTATTGAGACAGTTTTTAGTTAAATTGCAGTGAATAATTCAACTGTTTCATGCTTGAATTCTTTTAGAACTCCTGTGTAAAATACTATATGGACGTGGAGATTACTCTTAAAAATTCTGCTGAATTTTGTTGTGTAGTTTCTTCTATTGGGACATAAAGATAGAACTTCACTGTGTTCTCTGCTTCCATTTAACATGTCAGAGTTTTTCTTTCCTTTTTTCTTCACTTAGAGATAACTTCAACATTTTGAAGGATATCCTAATTCATTTATTTTCCCTTTCTGATTTCTTTAATCACAATATGTTTTTGGTTTTGTGTTGTTTTTTTTGTTTGTTTGTTTGTTTTGTTTTTTTTAAACCTATTTTGTGTGGAGTTGAATATCTTGATTTATTTACTGGTGGGATACATTTGTAGTGATCTTCTTTTTGGTGAGTCCTCCCTCATTCTATTTTTGGACATTTTTTGCTCAATGATTGGTTTATGTTTTCTTTTAGAAATCATGCAATTTTTGCTTACTCTGGAAAATGATCTTCAACACTGTCAAGTTAATTGAATTAAGTTATTTAAAATAAGATGATCTATTTGAGCAGAGTATTCTTGTTTGCTTTGCAAAGTACCTTGAGTACAGGTTGAAAAATATTGATATGAAGAAAATATACGTTTAAATATATGAAGACTTGAAACAGTTTGAAACAGACAGTTTTCTTCAGTTTTTGGACTTTATTTTGATTTTGTTGCTTGATTACAAACCAAACCCATGCTCTTATTCTTACTAATTTTTAACTAGTAGAAAACTTTGTCTTTGAATGCAGATATTGAGATCTTACTGTCACAAGTAATTATCAAGCCATGAGACGTCACCTTTTTTTCATCTTCTTCTCATGCCTTATGTGCTTAAACTAGAAGAGTTCCATTTCTTCTGAAGGTTTATTTGATCTTCATTTGAATATTAACTTAATATTCCCACAAAAATCCATAGTTGAAATATTCATAATAATCCATCTAGAAATATTGTATCATAAAAATAATAATTTATACATATTTTTTCAGTTATTTGAATGAAGATTGTACTGAGGACATAACATCAACCCTTTAATAGTTAAAAGCATGTCATTAAACTTTATGAAAAGAAACCCACTTTTAATTTGAAATGTCAAATGAATTTGAATACTATTGGAATATTATTGAATACAGAACTGGAATTGGAATATTATTGAATACAGAACTGTTCAAATGATTGTAGTTTCTACCCCTCATCTTCCACAAATTGCAGTGTAATGATTAGGGAGCCAAGAACTTAGGCGTTTCACAGTTCATCAATAAAAGAAGGTAAGAAAAAGGTGCTATAGACAATTTGGTGACCTTTTGTCATGTCTGTTCCAGAATAAAAATAAGCAAACACATCCTTTTTCTGAAGTTATCAGCACTGTTTTCTCCATCACTTAGATTTTATTTCTGATTTCAGCCTACTTGGTTCATATGTTTGATTGTTACGGCTGATGAGTAAGTGTAGAATAGATTTCCCTTTGGTCCTAATAGATTCACCACTGTGCCTCTCTGGGATAAATACTTTTCTGTCTAAGTAAGGTCTACACAATTAGTGTTGATAAAGTCTCTCATATTGGGGTTAGCACAGTGGGTAGTTGCATACCAGATTCAGACTTCTTAGAACACCCCATGCAGTGGCAGCCTTAAAGTACAAGGTGAGATAAGAGGGTTCTTCCAAGGAAAATTAAAAAAAAAAAAAAAAAAAAAAAAAAAAAGTGTATTTTTAGGAACTAGCTGTACAGGGAATGTGGACTCAGATTTTTACTTTTTTTTTTTTTTTAAAAATATGATTCAGTGTTAACTGATCTGCTATGTAGGCATTATTGTCATGGTCCCTAGTTCCCAAGAAGGTTTTCTTTCATCTATGTCAGTGATTCTGACAATTATACTCTGAATAAGCCTTTCTGTTTGTTTTCCTTCTTTTGTAGTGGGTGTGGATGCTGTGGATATTGTGGAGGGGTATTCAATAGGTTTGGTAAAACAAACCTTATAGGAATTCGATTGTTTGTTTGTCTTTTCCTGTAGCATTTTGGTACGATAAACAAAGTCAGTATTATTACTGAGTTTTTAAAAAGCACTCTGATAGGAAACAGTAAATCTGAGGTTTACGTCAGGAAAGAATACAAAGGAGTTGGTGGAGGTAGATTGCTTGAGACGGAGCACCTAACCAACTCCGTACTAGTTGGTAAGCTATCTGTGTAAAACACAAGGGAGAATCAGTTGTATCTAATATAATCAAAGATGATGTCATCAGCACTCTTTTTGTAATTAAGTACAAGACATTTATAATTAGGAAGAAACAATAAATATGAGTTGTCTCTAGTCAATTAAGTGTTAAAATTTGATGCAAATAAAAAATAATTCAAGCTTAGCTAACACTAAAAACAACTTAGTGATAGTTTATTCACTATTTTTCAAGATAAATAGCCTACTTCATAGTCATATAATAGCAGCTGTTTCATAGGAATAGTCTCGTCAAAATTCTGACAGCAGTAATTTTTAAAAATGCTTAAATTATTATTTCTTGGTTGCTCATCAGAAAAATGTCACATTTTGTATATTTATGATACAATGCTTGTAGAAGCAGACTATGAGATGTGGGACAGCATACTTTGAAGCAGGCTTCTGTGGTACTTAAGGAAATCAGGCAATTTGCCTTTCATCTGGAAATTTAAGAGAATTGACAAGAGTTACAGTGGTGTAATGCATACATTTGTGACAATTTGAGGCAAAAGTAGTTAGACCTGGTCCTTGCTATGTAACTCCTCAGTCAGGACTAGATGTTTCATAGTCCCCTATACCTGTGTGATTGAATTTCAAATTTGGCATGTTTATTTTTCTATATTCTACGGTATTACCAACTTTCATTGTCTTTTTTCCTGTTTGCATTTGCAGATCATGGTAATATTTGACAAGAATTTATATAAAGAATGAAGTTTTATGATAATCATCACAAGATTTTTCCTTAATTTACATAATGAATGTTCTTAACATTGAAACATTTATTACATTCTATCTGAGAAAATAATTTTAGGAGTAGTGTTTTTTTGTTTTTGTTTTTTCAAAAGGAAAATAGCAATGTGGTGAGATAACTTGGGGGGACTATTATTCATGTATGAAGCTCCATTTTTGACAAGAGATAACAAGATCATTCTATGTGGTAGTGTTAAATGAGTTTTCCAATTTATTTAATTATTTTATAAGGATTTTTAATTTGGAAACTCATATTTTTGGGCTTTGCTATCTAATGTATTCTTTGTATACCACGGTGAAACGTTTTGTTCATATTAGAATTGTCAATTACACAGTATGTCTATATTGGGCAACTGTTTGTTAGTAAGAAAGAGTGCAGTTCCAACAGACATCAGAAAAATAAAGATCTTACAAAGTCTCATAGGTACACTGGCTGCTTTGCTTTGTTCTGTTTTACACCCTGATGCTAAGGGGTCAAAAATGGTAACTGCTTATTAATTGTGCTTGTAAGTGTGTAACTATATAAGTATTATATAAGTATATAATAATAAATCTACTAATTTTCTGACAGAACTGCAGAGTTTGTTTAATGGTGAATGTTTCATATATGGAAATCCATTAGAAGCTGCCAATGCTAACAGGAATTTTACTTGAATTCTAGTGTTTTGATCCCAGCCAATCTTCAAATTAAGTTAAGAACCTTCATATTCTTTGATATTCAAGACTACAAGGCACAACTCTGGACTGTGGCATTATTTGTCTGATTTAAATAGAGCAGTACTTTTAATATTAAAATTTAGGCATAGGAAATTTTTAATTGCACCACTATCTTCATGATATTTTAGTGCTCTTTTAAACCCACAGTAGCAGTGATGATTAATTCAATGTTCATGTTTTTGCTGGTAAAATTATTTCATCTCCATATTCAGCATTATGAGAGATCAATACTCTCATATTATCTCTCAATTATGAGAGATACTACATACGTAGCCCGCTGTGTCACCTCAGTTGCATATTAAAAGGAACATGACCAAATTATCATGATGAATGATTTTCTGATTATTTATTTATTTTAATTGTTATTAGGCATGATCTTTTTTTTTCTTTTTTTTTTTTTTTCAAGAGGATAGTTTTCAAACCTATCAGCTGTTGGAAAATTAATTTAAAAAGATTAAAGCAAAGCATCTATGATGGCTGCAACTTCTACATTCATTTAATGGTGCTTTTAGCTCTATCACTGTATTATTGGGTTCCTCTTTTTAAGTACTTGGAATGTATTATTGCTTTAATGCACTTCATGGAGCACTGCAAAACACTTACTTAAATTATTTTACTAATGCTAAGCAAGGGTTGCTGCATTATTAAGCACCTGACAGTAGGCAAATTAGTACAGACATGAATTTAAGGTACATTCTTTGGGTACCTGAATGTTTATGTATTAAGGCAATAACACAGAAAATTAAAGAAGTGCAATAGAATTACCAGCATTATAAACAGAAGTCCAGATATTAATGTAATATCAACTTGATATTTAGTTCCATCTTTATCCTTGTTTCCGATAGATAATTTCATCCTTAAATAAGTTTAATTAAAAATGTAACCTGCTGAAAGTAGTACATACTTTCATAGGGCAAAGCATTTGTCAAGATGGTACTACAAATGCTACAGCTGGTTTTGGCCTACTCTTCAGAAGCACTGGAAAGCTCCACTGCTTTCTTATTGTCGATGAAAGGTTATTATGTCTTTCACCTGACCTTTATCTTCAAGCATAAGAAAACTCAACACCTTATTTTCCTCAGCTGTATTTTCCAAAATGCTTCTTACCCTTTCTGCTCTCTTCCAGTTTTGTTCCACTAGCCAGATCTTAAGATATGGATTTCAAGATTGGATACAGTATCCTGTATATATCACTGGCATTGCTTTTACCAGAATAATTACCTCTTGTGTCCTATATCCAACATCTTTCTGGAATAACATGTCCCAGGAAAACATTTCCCTTTAATCTGGTGTCACACCATTGACTTCTTGATGTGTTTGTTTTGTGAGTAATTGATGAGTAATATCTCCCAGTACTGTTCTGCTGCACAGCTAATTACTCCCCATTTTATCTTTTCATTATCACTTAGAAATCGTTAAAGAACACTATTTGATGTTATTGAAAAATGTTATGTGGGGAAATGAAGAACAAAATACAGCAGAATGCTTAGTAGCAACAACAACAAAAAGGAAATGTCAATAAATAGTGTAAATTAATAAAAACACAGGTTTTTACCTTTAAATGGGTAGAGAGTTTCTACCTACTAGACACTAGTAGCACTACCTACTATAAAAATATGGTTTTATAAGGTTAATATTTTATGGTTATGGTTAATATTTTATATTAAATATTCATATTTAATATAAAATTTATATTAACATTTTTATTTTTAATGTATTTATAGTCTTTATTTGATGGTAAATTTATTACATATGTTCATAAAATTCTTAGATTAATGCATACCTATGTTATTTTCAAAACTTTTCTTTAAAAGTGGTATTGCTTTTTTTTTTTTTTTTAAATAGTACTGTAGAAAAGATGAAAGATTCTTTAACAGTTTTGTTTTAACTCCACACTATAGAATTTGAGTTAAATTCAGTAGATAATATCCATTATGGAACATATTCTAAAACTGTAGTTAGCTTAAGAGACTTGTTTACTGTCTGTTCACTATGTTTCTAGCCCAAAAACTTCATGTTGCAGTATTAGCTGGTAGTTAGCTTATTAGTAGATCCTAGATTGCCCAGCTATTGAACATCTTAGCAAGAGAAAAGAGTTGGTTTAAAAGATTGTGATTGAACCCTTCTATTGTAAATCAAATACTCACACTAGAGAACAGGAAGCACTGCTGACATTGACTTCTCCAAGTATGAATTAACGTCAGTGCCTTCACACTGTGAATCGGCTTGTCTCCAAGTGAAATATTTTGAACAACAATTGAATACTGCTTCAATTTTTCTCATTTCTTTCATTTGTTGAAAGGAGAAACTATCTGAAACAAAACAAGAAGAGAAATATCAGAGATAGGAAAGGTTGATAATACATCTACATTTTATTTTATAAAATGTTAGAAACAATTTGATAACGATGCAAATTTAGTAAACCAATTAAATATATTACTGATTTTTAGTCACTACCACCCATTTTCAAGCGTCTGAGTTCCGCATAACGTCCTCTATGAACAAAACAGTTCACTGATGTTAAACCAGACTGAAAGCATAAGGTAAATGTATGCTGCATACTTGAATAGAACATTTGATGTCCAGAGAATGTATCTACCTGAAGGGCAAGATAACCTACATATAAGATAACCTACCCTGTAAAAGGTTTAACAAGGTGTATAGCCTAGGATTATATAATTCACAGTTTCTAACTGTCCTGCCAGTCCTCTAGTACTAATCTTTCACTGTTTATGAAAACCAGGCACAGGTTACAAAAATTAACCATAACTTTCAAAAGTAAGCTATCTGGAGAAGATCCATGTAGGGAATAAAATCGGAAATCAAGGGCACAGTTCTCCAGTTTTCATGCATGATACTTAAGCAGTGGACCCCCAGTATACTATATAAGATTTGAAAGATGTAGTAGCCAAATGTGAAATTTTTCTTCTAAATGAACTTCAGGTACAGACTGAGTTAAAACAACCAGCTGCAATTGCTGGCTAATGAAAAACAGTCAAAAATACAGTGACACAATACTGTCAGGAACCACAGGATGTTTCCACACAATTAGGTATTATAGTTTCATATAGTAATTACAAATGATGTAGTAATTAATAATACTCTGTAGTAAAGGGGAGAGCATAACTGAAGTTGTGCTCTTTGTGGGAAGTTTAGTGATGGCAAGTTCTAGGTAAAAGATAATCAAAATAGCACAATCTGTTAGCACAGAGGGAAATATCCATGACTGCTATGAATTGATAACAAACCCTAGCTGCAGCTTTCAAAGATGCAGACAAAGAAGTGGCAAAGGCACTTTTCCAAGATGCAGGTGGCATTATATATGAAGTAGATACAAACTCAGGACAGCACAGGAGCAGGAATGAAGACATCTGCACAGTAACACCTCATCTGCACTCTTACATGAGCAGATGAGGCCAAAGTCAAGGGAAGGTTGGAAAGAACGCAGCCTACCTGCCAGCCAGGTAAAGGTGAGATAAAAACAAGGTATGTGGCATAAAAATAAAATGTTACTGTCAGAATAAAGTAGTGCGATGCAGGGAAACATTTCTCCAATCACACAAACAAAAAAAAAAAAATGGTTTGATAGTTACTGTCTTTGAACCTCTATTGCACCAAGCAAGCCATAGGCAAATCAAGGATTTGTTAGTCACTTCCATAGTAGGGAAACATAATAACCAGACTGAAAAAAATAAAATAAAAAACTATAGTTTACATGAAATCTGATGAGCAGCACCCACGTTATAGCAAGAGAGAGCAAGGAAAGGAATATGGGATTTTATCTGTAGGCACATATCTAATGTGTAGGTTGTGGTATCTATCTGAACGTTTCTCTTAGTACAAACTAGCTTAACTATACAAAGGTGTTGCCTCTTATTTCACTGTTGTTTTTTTTTGTTTTGTTTATTTTTGTTTTTTTTTGAAGTATTATGGTGGGGAGGAAGTATGTTAGAAAAGGAAAAAGTAGACTATACAACTATAGGCTTCAGCAGAAATCCATAGTTTCTGCTGTTGGCTCTGTCATTTAAATTTTTGAGTTTAATGTTGTTCTGTGACCAAACAGCAAAAAGTGTTAGTTGCTTCACTAGTGCCCTTTTCTCATGAAAAGAATTAGATTTTCTCAGAGCTGTGGAGCTGAGGTAGCCTTTTTCCTTCTTTATTGTTTTGATGTTGTATTATTTTGATGTTGTAGTTTCTCTGCATGAAGTCCAATATTGTCTATTCTTTGTATTAAAGCTGTATATGCATGTACAGTGAAAGTACAAAGAGAACTTTGCAGAGCTAGTTGCAAAACCCAGTAGCTAAATTCTGAGAAAATAAATGCTCAGGTGGCTTCTGTATATTCCTCATTTTATTTTATTTCATTCAGCTAGCTAAAGCTAAGCTAAAACCTTTAAAAAATAATTTTCTTAATATGTTTAAAAAGAAGTGACTCCCAAATGAACAAGCTGTAAATACTAAGGAATGGGTTATTTTTTATTTTTTTTTCCAGTAAAACTCATCATATCCTGAAACTCATCATTAGTTTCAGGATATTCAAAGATGATGTGTTATGACTCAAGTAAGAGAGCAGATCTGTATGGACTAAGGATATTATAATGAATTTAATCTCAACAATATCTTTTACAAGGAAGAATATCATGTCAGAGATTAAAGAAAAATGTCATTAGTTTATATACAGACATAATTTGAAAATAAGGCATGTCTTAAATAGAGTAGTAAAAGAGTGCATTTTGATTGGATTTCCTTCGATAGTAATACGGAAAGGGAGAAATGGTCTAAATATTTCTAATTCCGTTCTTAAACTCATAACTTGTGAAGCCCTATATTTAAATAAGAAATTGATGAATTAATCAAAAGTCAGTGAACACTAATGCCAGTGATTTCATTTCATATAAAAGGGTTCATAAACATGTTGGTTTCTGATCTTTTGACAGTAAAAATATTTCTGTGGAGCATGGTGGGTTTGAGGTTTTACTTTTTTGTTTTTTAAGTCAAATAGACTTAAGTCAATAATTCTTTGTTTCTTAAAATTGGCTTCAATTTTGAAATTTTATCAATGTATTTCCCTAACTTAGCCTATGAAATTAAAGGTGGTATGTCCCAATTACCTAAACTGTGTGTGCACCGTAATGGTTTGGAAGCATGAGTGGCAGAGGACAGACTTGGGCCAGAGGGGAACAACAAGAACTGTCTAATATGCATGGAGTTTGAATTGCAGCTTATTCTTCAATTATGATGTAGAAGGGTTGATTTGTGGGGTTGTGCTTTTTTCTTTTTTAAGAACTTTTTTATCCATCGGATTGAAGTTAATATGTCTCATACACAGTGCTGCCAACATCCCCAATAATCATTCTAATGTTCATCAAAGACACTTAATATTAATTCTATTTCCTGTTTTTTAAAATTCAAATCTATAGAAATACAAGTAGTATCTGCATAAATGACAAATTTACTAACAGTGAAAGATATTATTTTGAATCCACACTTAAAAGTTACCCAACATAAAATGTAGTGGCTGAATAATAGAAAATTTCTGTCCATTATACTACAAGATGTGCAGATGGTTGAAAAATGATATGTGGTCCCATGCAGTGCATGCTGAGATAACAAGAAAATTTAATTCAAGAAAAATAGTACATTTTAGTTCCACCATATGCGTGATTATGTTTTCTTCATCCCCATGGAGGATCCCCGATGTTAGAAAGCCCATTAATGTGTCCCCTTTTTAAATAATATACTTAAGTGTGACGATCTTACATTTTTTACAAAGATAACTTATATACACAGCAAAGGCAATAGATGCCATTGGATATTCTTGGTTTTTGTGTTTTCATAGAATCGTGAGTAGAAAAACGAAGAAGCACTACTCATTTCTCTCCTACGAACAGTCTTTAGGTCCATATATCATTGCTGAGATGGGAAAATGCTGTCAGAATAAGTACAAGGCAGAAACAATCATGAGTCATTTGTTGTCTTCTTCCCAGACTTTCCAACCAGAAAACCTGCTGCATATGGCTTTGTTTAAAATTCCTGTCTATCAGAATCAAATTGCAATAATTATAGTGACAGTACTTCGTAATATATGTTACCCTCAGTCATCTAGACCTTGAATCCCTTGAATTTTTTATTTATATTTGTACAAATTATTTTGTTTGTATCTTGTGCAATAACAAATATGGGTGGCCCTTAAAATTATGGACGTCTGAATTGTTTGCACATAGAATTTAATGTATTTTGCTTACAGTGATGAAAGGGTGCCTTGATAGTATTTAAATGACATTTTAATATATGAAAAAAGTTATTTGAAAAGTATGAAAATAATGTTTTCATCTAGGTTTTAGGAAAACATAAAAGATACTTTCCACTTCACTCTCCAAGTTTGTCATATAATCTATACAATTCATAAAATAATACATTATGCAAATTATACTATATATATAAATTATGCTACATATATATTTGTATAAAATTATACAAATGCAAATGCTGGGTTCTAGAAAGTAAGAGGGGAAAAAAAATTAATTAGCTTAATTTCAAAGTTTATGTTATGCCAAAAAAGAAACGATAACTATGTGATAAATTACATAATGGTCACAAATTATTATCTGGCCTTTCCAAATGGGCCTATCAGATGAGAGGAGATAGGTGATGAGATTTCATTTGCCCATTGATGGCAGGAGATAAATTTACAAGAAAATCTTCACACTGTTAGGGAAAGCACTGAGTATATGTTTCAAAATTTTCTGCTTGAAAAGCTGATGATCTGATGAAGATAGAGTACTTGGCCCTGAAAAAGCCTCTGGCATCGATCAGTCCAGAGGTACATCTCTTAAGAAGTCTGTCTTGAGAACATTTCCTCTTATTCATCATTCATTGTTGAAGCAGTGAACTGAATCCAGTTGACGCCCCTGATATTAGTGAAGACCTTTTTTCTGACTGTAGTAACACCAGAGAGAACCCAAACCCCTGCTCATCCACGATGATCATGAATGGAATCTATGGATTATTAAAATGTCTGCCAAAATACATTTAATATTCTGAAGAAAAAGAAAAATCCAATGTGATAACAAAAAGTGCTCTCTTTCACCTTTTAAAAACATTTATATTTAATAGTTTTATTAAACAATAGAATTTTGTACAGTATTCTTAAGAAAGTATCATAGTTTGGATGCAAAACAAAGAAAGCTTCTTTGAGGTGCTTTATCTGTCATCTCCACTTTACACTTTGAAAAAACAAAATACTTTGTATTTTCACAGAACAGTCTTGTCAGAAAGATCAGAGGACTTGGTATTTTTCAGATCACTCAAAAGGTATGACTTTGACACTGCATTGACTGGATTTTTCATTTTCTGTGACCTGTATGTGTACAAGTTATAGCAATCTTTTCTCTTTCAGCTATGTGACCTGTATCTAAAAAAAGTCCCTGCTCACACTTTTTGAAAGTGGTGAGACTATGGGGAATGAGATGAGTCTGAAGGCTAAGAAAGCCTAAGGGGCTTTGGGATAGATTGGTGGCACTACACAGGTTGAGTTGTTTCAGCCATGATGGGATGGTTGTTGCCTCTTGTATGCCAAGATAAGGTTCTGAGGTAGTGAGGGATGCAGCCTCTCACTATTATCATTAGTTGACAGACTATTGTTCTCTGTCAGGAAAAGAAGTATCATAGGCTGAAAATTTATTTGGCCAAGGCCAAGAATCAATCACTTTTGCAGATAGAATATGCTTAGGCAAGCTTTACTAAATAGTGTTCTTTTTATCTTTTTTTAAAATTATTATTATTATTATTTTTATTTTTATTTTAGGAAAGAAGTGTTTAGTTTGCTTTAACTTAGAAATATAAACTCTCCTACTACAATAGCAGCCAGATTAGTATACCATTAGGTAGACATTAAAAGTAACTGTCAGCTGTAACAGGATATAGAAATGGAGGCAACTTGACATAGTTAAATGTGGATACTTTTTATTTAAGATTTTCTATTACATCTGCATCCAATTATCAGTACCTTCTGATTTTTAGAATGACATACTAGTCTATTTTATAATTGGTTATATTTGTTTTTAAGGCAGCAAAGTAGTGACAAATTCTGGACATATACCTCTCTTTTTCTTGTCTTGTGGCTTCACTGGGTTTTGGATTGAGCAGTAACACATTCTGGGCATCATGAATGAAGAGATCCAGGGAGAAAACAGACAGCTCTACATCCCCAAATATATTTTCCTCATAAATATAAATGAGATAGCTAAAAAAAAAATAAAAAAAAAAAAAAAAAATTATAAAGTTTTTATTTCCTTAAAGTATTTTTTTCTCTGCCTGCATAATGGTAAGTGTGGCATTCAAACATATCCTAGAACATGGAATGAAGTTCAAAATATGCATCAGATAATACTGTAAAAAATGAGAATATATGCAAGGTGTAACTGTAATTTACATTTCCGTAACACTTGTCTCTAGATTCTCAAATTCCCTAATGCCTGTAAAATCCTTTAGGTTGTCCCTGTCAGTGAGCTGGAAATTATCATTATCATGATGTACTTGTGCGTAAAGCAAGATATAAAGATGTAGTGCAATTTGTATAGTGTTCTTTGCTCTGCTATACACTTTTTAGGAAATATTTTTAATCTATATATTTCAGGGTTTATGCTCCTACAGCAAGCCTATTTAAATAAACACATTAATAGGGTATAAGGTGTTTATGTATGTGCACAAGCTTGTATGATTATGTTGGTAGAACATGACAATAGATATAAAATGATATGAGAAGAATCATAAACAATTGTCACAAACTGTAAGTCTTTAAATATATTGTCAGACCATTTTCATTCCCTTTTAGAACAGTTAAAAACAAGTTGTTTTGCAAACACAGGAAGTATATAATTTTGTTTTCCACAGAATTTTAATCAGCATCAGACTGCCTTCAAAAATTTCCCTTCTAAGCTGATCTACTGCACCTTATTGATACCTGAACTTTATAGGTTTCAGTTTCTTCTTCTTTGCTGCAATGTCTTAGGACTAATGGCAAGCTCCTGTATCCTCTTATGAAGAAAGCCTCTATATTGGTAGCTGCCTTTTTATCTAACCAGAGTAATCTACTTTGTAGCAGGTAATGGAGTAGACCTTGTTCTTGTTAAAATCTTAATTTAGCTTAAAAATTAATGCAGAAATATTTTCATTCCCATTTGAGTGCTTTCTTTCTCTCTCCTGTGAACAAACTCACAGGTCAGTTTTTCTGTTTGTGTAATTGATATGGTCACACAGCTTGAAACATTCTCAACCATTGACTTTTCCCATAATAACTACTGGTGGGTTTGGCATTTGTCAATATATTTGTTGTTTTACAGGTGGCTGGGTGAAGTTCAAATGTGTAAATTCTGACCAGACTGGTTTGGGCAGAATATAATGTTAAATTTCAGCTCTGAGTTGTTTGGGTGTAACCTTTGGGGAAGAGGAGAGGAGCAGGTAATTTCACTCCTGTTTTGGGGAAATCTGCAGTTGGGCATGCTTTAGTCCCATGTCATATGAGAAGTCAATGAAACAAACAAACTGATCTTGATCATTACCTGATTTCCCCATTTCATTTCAAGTACTGTGTCAGGATATCCCATGACCTAACATCTTTTATTTTACATTGGAAATGTCTTCTGAATAAGAAAGACATTTGACCTTAGAGCTGAGCTGAGTTACTGTAACTTTTGTCTTTAAAAATCCAGTATTTTAAAAATCTCATCTTGCAAATAGAGCTGAAAAAAAAAATATTAAAGGGTTGCATAACGGAATAGAAAATGTTAGTCCTCAATGGTTATTCCTTATAATCTTGTAGAAATGGCATTGTGAGATTTCATGTTCCTTGTGTCATATTGATTTCCAGTGCGATTTCAGTTTGAAAAATATTTATTTTTCACTTCAGGCACTCACATTTAAGCTGCCTCTGTCCGTTTAATACATAATAGACCAATTTATGACCTCATACATATTTTCACCATTGAGTTGTCTTGAGGCTGTGTCCTCAAGAAAACTAGTGTGTATTCATTTACAATGAGTGAGCAATATATAGGATACCAATAGGGAATTACTTTAAAATAACACAGGACACAAAGCAGTAGCCGTTGCTAACCTCTCCCTACCACTGGTTTAAGTTGTTCTCCACTGTAGACAGTGGAATTGATCGTATATTCTATATAAAATAATTTCAGCATACTATTTCTTGTACTGAAGTATCTCTTTTTAATTATTGATAAATTGAGAAGTCAGAGAAAGAAACTAGCTTTGCATGATTTTATGTCTGGTTGTGGATTGTAGTTCTGTGGTTGGAAGAAATTTAATTGCCCCACTGAGAGTCCTATACATCAGTTTTCTTAAAGTGAACCAGTTGGAAAGCTTTCACTGACTCATATTTCAAGTTACACTTCAGAGTAGGAAGAAAATTGGGGAAAGTGATGACAATTATAAAAATGGGTGAAGACTGACTTGAAGAAAGGAGTTATTTGATTTCCACAGTAAAGGGATCTGTTTGCTAATGAGTCTCATATCATTAGTAGAAGTTTTCTATTCTCTACATCTGTAAAATAAAAAAAATGAATTTATTCAGGACAAATATTGTCTTTTATCTAGATACTCAAAGACCTCGTGCCAAAGTAAAAAATGATACTTGACATCTCAAAGGAAATGAAGTAGAATAAAAGTGGAGCATACTCAATTTGAATAAAAGAAATTCAAATGCTCAATTAAAAACAAGTAATTTGAAGATAATTATTCCCAGGTATAATATTCACTTTACTTTTGCAAATTTTTTTTACTGAAGTTGCTATATTGTATGTATAAAAACGTCCCCTCCCAGCTCTTGCTGCAACCCCAGCCTGCCCATTGACAGGACAGAGTGAGAAGTTGAAACATCCTTGGCTCGGTCTGCAACAATTAAAACATCAGTGTGTTATCAGCACTCTTCTCATCCTAAGCCAAAACACAGCATTCTACCAGCTACTAGGAAGAAAATTAACTCTGTCCAAACTGAAACCAGGACATCATTTTTGAATGGTGACTTAGTCATTCCAAACACATTACAACATAATGGGACTTGTGTACAGTAGTTTAGTACCAAACTTTCAAAGTCACAGAATGTCCTAAAGGCAATGGTAGATACTGTGAAGGATCCTGAAGAGCATCCAGCTTGCTGTAAGCCAGGCACAGGGAGAAAGAGGTTGTTACTTGAGCTAGACTTGCCAGGTGACACCATAACGAAGAAATTATTGGCCAGATTGACCTATCTACCTTCTGGTCTTTGCTACTTGCCAAAATAATGGGAGAATCTGGCCCAGCAACTGGAACATATTAGTTCCTTGCACTCTCTCTTCTTGGCAGGCAGATGTTATATTAATTATTTATTTTCTGCAGTAATTCATCACAGAAATTTTAAATCTTGTGGCTTGTGATTTGGAAAAGGAATACTCATTTTTCTATTCTGTGAGGGAGAAACAGAACAGGACCAGATGGTCCAAAGTGTCAATGCTAGATACAATGAATAGCTACAGCTAGATTGCCTCAATCTACTACACATTCAAAAACAGTGTGTGTTCACACATATAGGTAGGTACAGGTTTTCCTGGTTCTCATAGCTTTACAGTTAGACCATAAACACAACAAACAAACAAACAAACAAACAAATAATAAATAAATAAATGAAAATGTCGATCACATGAGCAGTAAGGCATATAAATATTGGCAGCTCCTGCCATCTGCCTATATAGGTTTGAGCCCCAACGTCACAAATGGTTTATTCTAGTTCATCCAATAAAACTGTGTGTAGGACATGCTGCTGCTTGTTTTCTTGCTTTGCTCTGTGCAGCACTTCATTTTGCTGAACAGCAGTATTGTTAGGCATGGTTATTGAAATAAACAGAATAATTTTGCGACAGAACCATAATCTCTGCTTCTAGAGGCTGTAAACTACTTGCCTCTCTCAAGGCAAGACCTTAGAAAATTATACTATGTGGCATCATTAACTGTGTTAAACTTTTTCTCTTCTCCCTCTGCAAATATGTCCATCTGGGATGATAGACACTCTACAAATTAGAGTAGGGAGGTCTTTTAATACTTTTTCATCCAAAATGCTCTGTCCAGAATAAAAAGACATGTCCAGACATGACATGTCTGCAGAATAAAAAGACGTCCTACAGTACAGTCATAGGTGTTTGTTGTTGTTGTTTTTGTTTGATTGTTTGTTTTGACTGGAATCATCGCTATATGTTTTAATGTTGATATGTGTGATTTCCACAGTCAATTACTTTCCACAGTCAATTACTTAAATGAGCATTGCTCAGAAAGGGAGGGTGGGTGCATTGGTCAGTACATCCATTTAGTAGAATACTTATTTCTATCAGGGCTCTTGTCATTCATTTCTTTAATTGGAACCATGTACAGATACTTTTGATAGAAACATTCAGTTTTGATTAAAAAAAGCATAGAAAAGCTTTTAGCCACAATTATTTTCTGAAATTACACTTTGAAATATAAATATAATTTCTTAGATTCCTTGCTTGCTTTTTTAATCCCAATGAGGAAAATTCATGATCCTAACAGATTACATGATAATTTTATTTGCTATACAGAGCAAAAAAAAAAAATACAAATCTTAGTAATTAAAAATCTGTCTTCCCCTTACATCTATCACCTTTTTTTTTTTTTTTTTTTTTCTCCCCGCAACAGTCAGTACTGCGGCTTAGAATAAAAGCAATCACTCCTTTGTAGAGCCCACCTAGCTGGGCTGAACTTGTAACACTGGGATGGTGCTCATGGTTTCAATAGAAAACACTGTTTGAGAGTGCAAGGGAAACATCTATATGTTTACAAATGGGGTTGAGCCATTCTTCAGAAATTTAAAACTGCATGCAAAGATTTTCTATCTGAAATTGCTGAGGGGAGATAACATTAGGAGGCAAACAAAAGCTTTCCTTCCAAGAATGGGAGAAAATAAAAACAAACAAAAAAAAATGTTTATTGAAATTAAAAGCAGTTTACATATTTTATATATGTACGGTTTACATATTACATTACATTGCATATATGTTATATATGTACAGTTTAAATATTACATATGATAGAAGTAAATACAGTAAGATGGTAGATTTCAGTAACAAAAATAAAAAAAATAAAATAAAAAATCAAGATTTAAAAGGAGTGTTGCCAGTAACAAGAGCATAGTGTGTATTGGATTTATGCTTGAATTATTCAGGCAAAGGAGTCTTTTTTTATTATTATTATTTATTTTATTAAACTCAGTACAATTTGGTTGAAAAGGGTTTTAAAAGAATTTCACCAATTTAATTGTCTAGAGCACTGGAGTTTTTGTTTGTTTGCTTTAAAGCTAAGCAACACTTCAGAGCATTCTGTCTGCAAAAGACATCACACAAGTGTTCCCATATATTGTATGAGAATTGAGTTACTGTGAATGGTATTCTGCATAATGATGTGATCTGACTCCAAATCAAAAAAAAAAAAAAAAAAAAGTGGAGACAGTTTCAGTTTTATGTCTGCATTCAGTCTTCTCCCACTCTGTTACAGTAATGAAAACCACTAATAATCTTATTATAGCAAAGCAGATGGAAACAGTTCAATTCTTGATTCTTGTACAGAGAGATGCCACACCTGGTATTCTTACCTTGTATGCCCACACTAGAAGAAGAAAAGTGAAATGGCCAACTGAGGACTTGGCCCTGAATGTTTTTGTGCACAACATGAGAGAGGGAGATGAGAAAAGAGTTCATGCCAGCTGTATTTCTAAACAATATTCAATCCAAAAACATTAAATCCAATTGCTAAGGAATTAAAATCAATCTCACAGCCACACAGCAGCTCTAGATGACACTGAGAAAAGGAGGGAGGCTTGGTAAGGTATATCTTTTTTCCCAAGTAGGAAATTTTGTGCTGGCATCCTGCACTGTACAATGCTTCTAGAGGAGGTTGTATGTGTATGTATTTATTGTTTGTTGCTTTTTCTGACATCTTGAGCACAGCTGGTGTCAGAATAACAGGATTTGACAGAGAATTGCTTGGCACTTCATTGGTACTTTTGATGAATTTGGAGTGGCAGTTGTCCTTGTATTTGCTTATACCTGATAACACTTATTCCCCACCACCATTTCATTAAAGCTGAAGTGCAGATAAAAATGAAAGATGCAAATGTAGGGGAAAAAAAAAAAAAAAGAGAGAGAAAACAAACAAAGAATAACAACTCAGCCACAAATACTTGTATCTAATAAAATAAATACATCCTAGTGTTTGGAGTTAAATGATAAAATCCAAACACAGGTGTTTGGAAACAAAATACTGAGATCAAGAACAATATGTTTACCTTCCTCTGATCCTCAGTGTTATACTGCTTCTGTTCACAGGAACCAACTTAAGCAGGAAAGCCTAATTAATTTCAGGGTACCTGATTTATATATAAAATATAGATTCAGTTCTTAATAATTAAGCTTTAATTTTATGTTTTATCAAATAGTCTTGCTTGCTTCAAACTGAAGAGCTATTGCTCAAAAGCAGTTTGTCATCTGCTGATCTGAATGCTTTTCATCAAGGCTGATTTCAGGTATTTAAAATGGATTTTTAGAAAGACTGCCTACAAGATGATTTTCTAATATGAAGTTTGACTTCGATGGCAGATAGCGCTTTATTTAAGATTCTTATCCTAATTCTTTCATCTAACTAATTAAAACAGTTTTTAAAGATACTTAGAGGTGGGTTAATTCTGGGGAAATGCTTGCAAGATAAGTGTAACAAAAGACAGGCAATAATTTTATTTATTTATTTTTTAATCTAGCAGCATTTCAACTTTGTTGTTCAGAGTCAGTAGTGATGGAATACTGGTATTTTTTGTAATATATGTATGCATTCTCAATAGCCTCTGTAGACTAGTTTCATGATTGCTTATACTTAGGAGATTGAATTGACATTCAAAGGAACTTAATACATAAGAAATTTCAAAAAGCTTAAAAGTACTAAGCTATCATATTACCTCTATGATCCCATTGCAATACCAAAACTTAAGAATCAACATAGAATTTGTGTCTAAGTTCTTTCTAATGAGGGTCCAGCTGGGGAAAAAGTAACCCAAGTGTTAATTTCAGGTTTCAGTACATTTTTCTTTGTCCTTTCCATCAATAAAAGTTATACTGGAGAACATTACATCAAAGCAACATCTCCACACTTATTTCAGAGTGCATAAGCATGTACTTTGGACCATATTTTATGTTAAAAATTAGGTATTCCTTTGGCTGCTGAAGTATGTCCTGTATTTCTGCCCCCTTTTCTCCACCTGCCTTTAACCCCAACAGAAGTTTTTTCCAAGAAGTAGGAGCCACAAAATATAAAACACCATGGATTTATTAGTTGGATTCAGAGTTGGAATAGAACCAGCTACACTATAAAGTTCTGTAATTGTAATTATATTTTGCTTATACTACATGAGTTTGTAGATTATTTTAAAAAGATCTTACTCTCCAGCTGTGTTTTACTCTACCAACCTGATATTAAATCTTTTCTCTTCTAATCTGCTTTTAACATTCAAATTTGTACATAATTTTCTACAATTTACAAATTTGAAATTGATTATTGCTGGCACTGAGACGGAAAACTTAATTGCTTATCTAGGGAAAAAAAAAAAAAAGCATAAAAGTAAAATGAAACATATGACAGATTTCATTCATGGAAGCTAATTCATATTCATTGTTGCTAACATTTGGGGAAAAAGCAGCAAAAACAGGGGTTGCTTTTACCATTCTACAGAACACAAGTACAGTTAGTATTTCCAAACCATTACATATTTTCTCTAGGGGCATTCTTTTAGTCTGGACCAAAGTAACATAATTGTTTTAAGCACAAAAGAAGCCACCCGAGAATGATGATACTAGATTTCTGTTTCCCCATTTAAACAAATTAAGCACATCTTTTGGCAAAGCACCCTAGTCTTGCATTCTGTATTGGAAAACCCTTGAGCTATGTTGATATAGTGAGCCCTTGGGCTGGCCTGCATTGTTTTCTGCTAATATTCATACAAAGTGCTTGGGACAAGTAAATTAAAATTAATTTCAAGTTTGGGAATTTGACTATGATATCTTAGCTTAAGTGAGGTTGCTCCCAGAGCTTCATGGCAACCAAGGCTTCTGCTCTGCCTCCTGAAGCTCAGGTCTCTTTGCTGCTCTGCATTACTATTGTTTGAGTGGACCGTGATGACTATTTATGAAATGCTTCAAGGTGTGAATTAGATTAGCTAATGGATGGCATAGTTGATTATTCTACTTGTGAAATTCCTGCTGGATTTTAATATTTCTGTATATTTGTCACATTCATTCTGCCTCTCTACAGCAGAAGAGCCTCTCCAAGGCAGCAGTTTGTGCTGCCACAAGAAATTCCTGTGTGCAGGAAGTGAAAAACACACTTCCTTAAGGCATGGGGCAGAGGGCGGGGCAAAAGTATTATCTCAGGGAAGTGATAAACTGTACTGGAAAGGGCATTTCCATATGCATTTTAGATACCTGCAGTATTCAGGGATTACCAGAAAAGAAAGTTGGTCTGAGCATTTAATTGCTTCAGCTGTAGGGGAAATCTTATATGCATAAACGTGGCATGATGTTTACATGTGATAATGTGTCTATGACATGGTGCTTTTTCCCCTTATTCTCAATTATTATGTTCTCTAAGGGAACCTGGTCAGGTAGAATAGTTTAGAGCAAACAGGGGTTGCTTGTGCTCCTGTGGGAGCTAGGGAACTGGCTTGAGGGAGAGAAAAATTAAGAGACGGCAGGTTTGGGCAGGCAACTGCTCACAGCAGAGAGCTGGAAGCCTTCTTGCAATTCATGCTGAGACTGAGAGTGCTTGAGGAGCTGGGGAAAGCCAGCCAGGCCACAGAAGTGATGAGAAGAATTTCCTGGGGACTGTGTAGAGTTTACTGCATCTCACAAAGTAACAGAGTTGACTGAAGCCTGAAAGCAAGAATAACCTTCAGTGGCACAGTGCACACTGGGAGCATTGTATGTCTCCCTTCTAGTCACATATGCTTTCCTAGTCTCTTTGAATTTTTTGTATGTATATATATATATATATATATATATATATATATATATTCATAGTTTGTTTTGTAATAAAACTTTTGTTGTTATTCTGATTTGGATTAAGTGTGTTTTAGTCTTTCTTGCAGAAAAGTTGTAAATGGATTCACCTCAAAGTGGAAAGGAGTGTCACTTGTAGGATTCAGATCTGAAAATCATAAAACAAGCTCTCTTCTGTATGTTGCTAAATATGCACAGGCTTTAGATTTGCTTTGTTAAACAGCTCTTGTGGAAAAAAACATGGGCTACTTATGAGAACTGTTGGAACTATTGTCTAAATTAATTATTTCTGGTAGTCATGTCTTTTGGTAACTGAGAATAAAACTTTCTCAAAGACAAATTTCATATAAAGTGGAGATGCTATAAAACTCTAGGAAAAAAAATCAGTGTGATTCAAAATTACTGCAGAACAACTATGTAATAAGTAAATTTGACACTGGCTTATCTGCACAAAAGTATGTTATTTTAAGAAAAGAAAATAGACAGATGTCATGCACTCCATTATATTTTCACAATAAGGTAATACATATGAGTGAAAATATTGCAAGAAATGGAGAATAATTTTAAGAAGTGTTTTCAGGAACTCCCTTGGCTTCACAAGTTAGGATTTTGCTGTAATAAGTGATAATGCAAAATACATTATACTGTAGCAGCAGTCCTTCTAGACCACTTCCACAAAGAAGTTAATAGGATTTTCAAACTCTTTCATGTCCAAAAAACAATGCTTAAAGTCCAAGATTTACTCAGTGGGCTTATGAAATGTGTGCAAAAATACCCCCTAAACCTTTCTAGCACCATATCCCCAAAGTGTCAGATACTTCCTCATACTGTAATCTTCATTAATTCACTTTAAATGTGGTACTTAGGATTACTGCGTGAATAAAAAAAAAAAAAAAAGTTGGAAGATGTTTAAAACTTCATGCAAATTTTATAACTCCTTAATAAATTAACCTTACTCAACATGACTGCTCATACTGGATACTTTTCCACTTTTCCACTCATTTGTCTGTCTACATAGGAGTCTTTCAAATATGCAGAATAACTCAATGAATGCAAGCAACTCTAAAAAGGCTTTTTATTTTTATTAAAATGTGATATTCATCTGCTTTAAATGTAAAACCATTAAGGTATTTTATTTTCTCTCTTCAGCTGCTGAGATGCCTAATATGACTAAAGCACTGAAATATTAAAATATATTTTTACAGGAGTCCAACTTTAAAGGACAATATTCTTAAACTCCCTCTATATTAACTCAAAAAAAAAGTCTCTAAGTCTTTTCTAATAATTTGTAAATACGTTAGAGAAGCTGTAGAAGACTGAATCTTCCTGCTGTATGATACCAGCACTAAAAAATGGCACTGAGATGATTTAATTGACTGAAGCACATTTTAAAAGTGCTACTAGCTTTTCTAATCTGAGAAATGTGTTTATTTCCTTTGTAATAATTGTTTTTATTAATTTATTGATAATCATACATGTTTTTAAGTGATTAGTCTTGATGGCTCACCAGTTTCTTCAGTGTGCTTACGCTGCCACCTATAGGGTACATTTCTTCCCCCTGCCCTCCCCTCCCAGTTTATACAGTTAAATGAAGTATGATGGCATACAAAAATACTGTTATGTGACAGTTACTCTTACCATTTCAGTTGTGGACTGTGGAACAAAAAGCATATAAAAGGAATGGGAAGTTTAAGAAAGAATGGGAAGTTTAAGAAAACAACTTTCCTGCCAGATACTAGACACATTTTTTCTAACTAGGTAAATAGATAGCATCATGTATTAATAAATCAATTTTGGGGCAGCCCAGGTGCTGCTGCAGAGGGCACGATCATGTTGGGTAACAGGAATATTTCTTGATTATTTAACAAAATAGTTTCTAGCTAAAACTGTACTATTCATTCTGAAAGGCTTGGTTCCTCAAAAGTTATAGTCTGGATGAGGTGGTCAGGTTTTCCTAGGACCAATAACTTGCAAGATATTTAGAGAATCACTCAAACTGTTTTAAATCCTAGTGTTTTATTCTTTTCTGTGATTCGTTTGAATTCAAGCTGCATGCAGTATGAGGTTCTGTAATAAACTACTATATATAATAGTATTGTTATATAAGGATATTAATTTATGTTCTTACAATAACATATGTTATTATAACTGGGCAGAATAAAACATAATGGTTAGAAATGACAAGAAAATGCAACTATAATTTTTCATAATGTGCTCAAGGCTCCAGTAGTTTTTAGAAATAAGAGAATTTTGTAGCTAAGGTTGACCCGTACCATTATGCTTGAACATCTTCATTCGTCAGCAGTGTCTTCAATAAGGAACTAAAATGTCAGACAGTTAAAAATTCCTTCTTCATTCGTTTCTCTGAAATCCAGAGGCACGCACATTTTCTGAAAGGGAAGGGTAGTTTCTCATTTCAGGTGTATGAAATAATAGCAAAATATGGAACAAATATTCTTTGTATTTTCATAGGAAAAAAATATTTCTTAACTTTTCTAATTGTTGGAAGTTTAGTCTACATAGATATGTATGTATATACATAAAGAAAAAAAAAAATGTTTCTTTTCCAGGCTTGTACAATTCTCTTAATGGAATGTATGGAATGTTGCTTAAAGGTAAGGAAATGAGATGAAACTCCAAATTTCAATGCAAGCTACTATGACTTTGATATTATCACTTTTCTGTGGCTTTTATTGCTGACTGCTTTATCTTTTTATAAGTCATGGTCCCATATCACATACATCTCAGGCAGAATTACTCTTGAAAAAATGGAAGAAATAAGAAGATGGAATCCTTAAATAACTTGCTTGCCTGGCTTTAGTCCTGCAAGTATAGACTTGAAGATGGAGATCATTATATTATCTTAAGATAGTAGGAAAGCTTTAAATTTTCCATTCTTGCTGTGACATCTATTAGACAAATTCAATTTCTTGCAATGTCATTTAAAAATACTTAATTAGTGGCAGTGTTCACATCTGAAGATGCAGGAAAAGATCTTCAAAATTAATAGGAGCCTTATTCCTATAAAATGATGCTATTTATTTCAAAATACTGAGGTCTGGACAAAAACTGGTGGATGATGAATACTGTATGGAGTATGAAAGAACTGAAACCTGTTCTTACAGATGAAAAAAGCTTCTATTATCATAATGTCTTGAAATATCATGATTATAAGATGCAGCATAATTAATAATTTATGGGAATTTATCATCACAACATTAGTTAACTAATGATAACTAATATTGTGATGATAACTTTTATCTCAATAAAAGGTGTTATATTTGAAGACATAAAGTTGTTCAAAGTGAAGTAGTAATATTCTATCCCACCTTAAAAGATCTCAGCTTTCCCATGGCCAGACAACCTCAAAGGTTTGGGGTCTTAAGACTGTATGCTGCAGTCAGTCTTTGTTCCAAGAGTCTCTTTTCTAGTCCCATTCAATTTATTTTTCTAGTTTTTTCTTTGAGTCCAGCTTACTTCAGTAATTGATCTGCCCCCTTTTCTGGCATTCCTTTTCTACTTATGTCTTGTTTAAGGTGATTTAAATTATTCAGTGGAGCTATTTGCCTCATTATTTGCTTTGTTTTAGGTTCAGTCTAAGGTTACTTATACAAACCTCTGCTCATACTAGAGGCTAGTTGGTCTACAAATTAATCCTCATATTACTATGCAAGCTCAATTACTTGAAGTTTTGTCTCACATCCCAATACACAGATTTTGTAGTTTTCCTTGATAATTTAAACTTCCTTTTCTTGTAAAAATTGAGGCTCCCTGCCACCCCATTTTGCAATTTCATCCACTTCATGGTATGTAAGACATCAGGAAATGGAAGAGAAATCAATTGCCATTGTTCTGGTAAACGATGTAAGTAAGTTTACATGAATACACAGAAAACAGTAAAGATGAAAACAACATACAACATTTGCCTTTTATAGTTAATAATATGTAGGATAGTTTTTCTTATTTTTTGTTGTGGTTTGTGTGTGTGTGTGTGTGTGTAAAACATTTAAACTATCCTTCAATTAAAAAAGGTTAACACACATTATTTTTGTATATTTCAAGATCTGAAAGGCCTTTCACTCTACATGGCCAATGAATACATTTCATGATGATATAATACAATTCTTATATTGATTAGCCCTTAATACTGTTTTCATGTGCTTAACAATTGAGTCAGAGTATTGAACGTTTATAAACAACTGCTTGTTTCCTTTACATTTCCCATTTTATCTTCTTTAATGTTGACTTCTGATTATTTATTTATTTGATTTCCTGCTATTTTTATAGAAACTTCCCAACTTACTAGAAGCTTCTCTGGAATCCAGATTATTGTTAAATGCTATGAGAATGCATTTTACATGCATATATCTCAAATAATTTAGTATTGGAAAGAATTTAATGTCAATTTCAATGTACTGAGAACATAGCAAGAAATGAGAACAGATTTGTAGCAGTAGAGAGTAGAAATATTCACTATACCTTGGCAGTGTTTGTTGGTTCAATACTGCTATTTTAAAGAAGTCTAAGTGGATCCAAAATCAGAGCTATTTATAATTCATCCTGACTTGCAGTGCATTTTTCAGTTTGCCAGCTGGCAGCTGATCTCTAATCCAGCTAACAAATTCTCTGATGAAAGAAATATAATTGTGCCCACACCTTCTTTCCAAATAAAAGCTATTGATGTAAAATAGATGTGATGCAACAGAACACCTGAGCATGTTACAAATGACTAAATCAGAATATACAGTACCAAATATGTTTCTGTTAACACATACTCATTTTTCAATGCAAAGGAGGAATCACTTTCTGAAAAATGTTCCTTATTGCTGTGTAATACTGAAGATTCCCTGTTGCTCGGTCAGCATGGTATGCAGGTCTGTGGCTTGCTGTCTCCACAGGACCCTAGTTTGTTTGTTCCAGAAAGAACAAACCTTCAGGTGTGAACATGCACACTGCACTAACAATTTGTAGACCAACACCAACAAGCAAAAAAAACAAGTATGGCGATAGTGCAAACTTGCCAGCACATGTCTACACTCCTTTAATCTCTGCAGACAGCCTGTTCACCCTACGGCTTCAAATTGCATCCTAACAATCAATGGTGAACACTTAAAGTAAATTAGATTACTTACTTAATTTGACAATATATTTATATGGTCAGGTAATGATAACAACTGTCAATATGTTTTTAATGTAGAAAATGTCACAGACTTGAGAGCACTCATGGGCCTCAGTGGCCCTGTGCAGCCTTTCCCAGGTGCACATAAACACTTGGGGGCCCTTGGCATGCCCTGGTGACACAATGTCACCATCATGAGATGTTATTGTGAGATGTCAGGGCCCAGCTCCACCACCAGCAGGCTCTGCCTGGCCAGGCCCCCAGAGGCTGGTCCAGGCCTTGGGCCCCTGCAGCTCCCCACCCTTAGGAAGCAGCCCATCCTCGCTGTGGGTTGTGTGTAGTTGAAACAAATGCCATGAAAAGGGCTTCTTTTTTAAAAAATAAAATAAAATAAAATAAAATAAAATAAAATAAAATAAAATAAAATAAAATAAAATAAAATAAAATAAAATAAAATAAAATAAAATAAAATAAAATAAAATAAAATAAAATAAAATAAAATAAAATAAAAAATAAAATGTAATGCTCATTCCTGTTCAAAGGTTTTTTTTGTTTTTTTGTTTTGTTTTTTTAACTGTTGCATTCTGTCTGTCTGAGAGCAGAAGCTGGCAAAAACAATGACTATTAACGATGTACTTTTTTGTTATTTTATGGCTCCAATGCCAATGTTTTGAGGTACACTATTAACTGAGCAGACACTTAGCTGATTAAAGAGAGGTGTGGATTTCTTTGGGTTGTCTGTGTACCTTATTTGTCTCAGAATATCTGGTTTAATGTCTTCAGATGCTGCAAAATTTAGGAATTGGTCATGGAAATAATATTAACTATATGAAAGTCATTTACTGTTATGTAAGCACAGCTGGCACCAAGTCTGTACAGTTTTTATGCCACTACCTTATCGTTTAGGTTAAGAAAAATGCAGTTGGAGAAAAGGGAGTCTTTCCAATTATGTCTTGCCTGGTCTAGTTTATATTCTAGCAGTACACAGAGACTTTGAAAATGCTTCTCATATTCAGTCAAATGTACCTCTGTCTCCCACTAAACACTTGAATTAAGGCACTATAAGGTAATATAAGGCACTATATCTACCTAGGAAGTTATTTCAAGAAAAATAATTATGTAGGAATTTTAATTAAATAAATTTCATGAAGGTTTGGTAAAATCATTGAATTGATGTTTTAATGTAACCAACACTGCTTTGGAAAGGAAACAAAAATTAAATTAATTACAGCAGGTAACATCTTGGTAGGAAATACTGAAATGGGAAAAAACTGGAAATGTTCTTCTTACAAGTCCTCTTCAAAACATTGGCTGCTGTTACAAAAATCTTGTATTTTTACTATCACTAGGGTAGAAGTGTGGATGCTACTTCACTCATACATGCTTTGGTGATAAAATTATTAGTATTTGAGCTATCTGGTTAGAAAGTTTGACCTAACAAAAGGAACATTCCTTTTGACCTAAAGCTAGCAGTCTGTGACTGTTTCCAACCCCCACTTCTGACCTAAGATAAAACTGGACATGGTACTCCTACAGGCTCCACCAAAAGCCATCTCTCCATAGTGTCACTTGAGGCAGGTAACAAGCTGCCCGTCACAAGCAGTTTGTCTCTCCCAGGCATAATTACTT
The DNA here is from genome assembly GCF_963932015.1 of Anas acuta. NCBI lineage: Eukaryota > Metazoa > Chordata > Aves > Anseriformes > Anatidae > Anas > Anas acuta. The sequence continues at coordinate 18,184,158 of NC_088991.1, forward strand.
GGCCTTATTAACTTATAAATGATTGTCTGGAGTTCATTCCTCCCAAGAATGCACACCTGGCTTTGTTAACAATAGAACACTTTTCCTCACATCTTTTGTCTCTGTGAAATAGTATGTAAGTGGGGTCTCTGCAGTCACTTGGCAAAGAATAGGGGAGCAGAGAGGGAAGTGCTGCCCAAATGTTCTCTCACTGTGATCGCAATGTATAAAGCTTGTCTGGCCTGTCTCAAATTGTACTGGCATTATTGCACACTTGGAATCCTGCTATTCTCTGGTAATGCCTATTCCATATTTGAAACGTTATTCTTCCTGTTTTCATCAGAACATGTAGCAGCAAGACAATTAGCAATTTTACCTTCAGTTGAATAAGAAGTTCATCGAGTTAACTTCTACCAAAGCTCATTCTAACAAAAAAGGGGCAATCTCATTCTTGGAATATATTTCATGGGAATATGGTAGCAGTTTAGTATGCAACTTCCAGTTAACAGGCACTACATTCCAACAATTTATTTTTATATTATCCACTTATAGGCTGAAAGTGTCAGGTACAGCATTTCTGTTTCTGAGCCCCTGTCATTGTTAATTTATGCTGATTGATTTATTTACTGTCATTAAAAAGTATTGTATATTTGAGTTGGTTGTAATTAAGATGCATGCATTCTTAATGTTGCTACTTAACTACAACAGTTTCAAAAATCAATATGACCTCTTAAATAAAGAATATGGGCTATTTGTCATTTGATATAGAAATGTGTATTACTGCAAGGCGGTGTGTGCTCACCTAAGATAGGCTTCTAAAGCATTATGTATGCTGCTGTAATTTTATCACAAATCTTTCTCATGTACATGATTGTTCTTGCACTGAGAATCTGTTGTGTGCCATTACAAAAATTTATTTGCATTTTTAGCTAACAATTACCTGAAGGCAACAATAACAAGCCTAGGATATCATTACAGTGGACTATGTTGAAAAGGAAATAATTTCTTTCTTCAGTAAAATGATCTTATCTATGGTTATCGTTGCTGATAGCCCTTTGAATAGATATGTTATTGTTCATAGTCAACCCCTCTAAGACTGCAAAGACAAAAATGGGCTTAACTATAAGTAATTTTCCATATTTCATCTTTAAAGTTAGAGTCACTTGCATAAGTAGAATGGAAATGTTTGGTAACAGTAAATGTCTTAAATGTTTAGTTTAAAAGTCAGGATCACTATATATTTAAACAAAAATATTTAGATCATAGCACTGTTTCTTTATTGACAAACATTGTTGTCTTTTTGTGTTTTCTACTAAAGATAATGTATACATACTGGTAGATATTTGATATAAGTCTGTTTTCCCTTAAATATGAAGGTTGGAAAGTAATATTTTCTTTTGATTGTTCCTGATACCATTACTTAAATTTAGAAGGGTGATTTTTTCTTAAATCTCATATCATTGGGGGAAAAAAAAAAAAAAAAAAAAAAAAAAAGCATATTTTTTCTATTTAGAAATAAAAGTAAAATGAATTATTAAATTATGTACCAAGAACTATTTATATTACTTACTTTTGAGAAGAACATTTGCTTAAAATTGGATCTAAATACCTAGATGAACTTACTATAGGTGAAGTGGTCAAAACTCAGAAAAAATGTTGTTTGTACTCCAAGACACATCAGAATATGACAAGTGAACTTAGATTGATTTTAACAAACAACAGGGAAGAAGCACTTCATTTCACTTTCCATGGTCTTCATTTTCAATCAAGAATTTATGTCATTTGCCTAAACAACACTACTAGAATGATTTCTGTTGCACTGTATGGCAACAGAAAGGCAGTTAGGTTAGGTACAAGTCATCTTCAGTTAATGTTTAAAGGGAACCAGCTACTCCTGAGGAATGTCCTGGAGTTTGTCCCAGGTTAGGGGAAAAATTCTTAGAATGGAATTGCTTCTTTGAAAAGTCTCTCCATGCTTACCTTCAACTATTTTTGAGACAGAACAGACAGATTGTCTGTTCTCTTCAAGGAATGACATTTCCCATTAGATTAATTATCTGTTTCATCATTTTAGTTTTTCAAGAGAGCAGAGAAATGAACCATATCCTGCTGTTTTCTTAAAATAACTCCTGTCCCATAGTATTTATTAACATTACTCTCATGGAAAGGAATTTTACTAAGTATGGGAAAATGATCTAGTTAAAACAGAAATCACACCTGAGACATAATGAAAACAAAAACGTAAGATTTTTTTTTCTATTCAAAAAGTAAGATTTCATCTAGAAAGAGATTTCTAGCTGTGAAAATTTAATATTGCTCCAGTCAGAATAATCACTGTTACCAACCAAAAAATATTTGTTTCTGGATAAAATGTCAAGATAGCTCAAATATATTCAAAACTGTTCAAAATTACATCCAGGAAGCTCACCACTGTAGATAATTCTGGAATGGGAAAGAAAAGACAAAGAAGTAATCATTCCTATTCAAACATGCATGCATCAGCACTGAAGTTCAAAAAGTTGTATTCATCAATCCGTCAGCAGGAATACTCCACATAGTAGGAAAATTGTTTAGGCATGATCATATGAGTAAATTATGGAAACTGATGATTTGCTTCTGTACTAAGTTAGGACTATTTTAGTCTTTCCCCTAACCTCTTCAGGAAAATTTTGAAGAGTTCATAAAACATACCAGTAACTAAGAATTGAAATATGAGATTTATCATTTTTAATAGTTTTATTCTTTGCTTTAAGGATTGCACTGCCTTGAATTTAAAAAAAAAAAAAAAAGTTAAATGACCATTTCATCTAATTAAATATTTATTTCAATTTGCATATGTTTGTGTACATAAATGCCTTTTGCTTTTGCTTTTCTCTTTAACTAGTTTTTAATGCATACATAATAAAAGATATTGATTACAATGAGAGATAAAATTGCTTTGCAAGTAAAGGATCTGTGATTCTCTGATCCCAAGAGATATACACCCATCTGTTACTATACAAAAGAGGGAACAATTGCAGACTTAATGCTCTGAAAATTTTCTTAATTTCTTTTACCATTAAAAGTGGTTATAAATGTAAGTTTGAAAGACTTGTCTGCAAATGCTGTAGTGATGATAAGCACTGATGAATGATAAGGACTTTGTATAATTTAAATTATAAGTATGTAGACTACCAAAACATGTCCATTAAATTTGTATAGATAATACAACTTTTCACATGTGACAAAATATTCTTCCTATTATAAACATGCAATTAATACATATATCTAAGCTGTTAAGGTAATGTGCAGTTAATACAGTTAATACAGTTAATTTAGTGAAGCATTCTCAGATTACTTTAAGGTAATAATCTGATATCTGCTGAATCATGATTTTGTATGATTTCAGTGTAATTTAAGTGTTTTCCCATTTTTTCTACATGGGTTTCAGTTAGCCCTTGTGTTGTGCTGCTTGCTTTTGCTGATGCAGCAAAAGGAGTGAAGCTTCCAGCTGGCATCTTTGATCCATTGTACCTTGCTATTCATTCTTTTTGGCTTGTTTAGAGCTAGCATGTATGAAATAATTTCCCCATAGATCACGGTTTTCCCACCAGAGTAGGAGGAACTCTTTCTCTGGGAGATGTACAGAATTAAAATGTCATGTGTCAGGTTGAGTCTTTCCTGGAAGCTGTGCTTGTCTTATCTTGCAGAGCCTGTTGAGTTCCACACTAGTCAAAATTAAAACTAAAAACCAGCTTATAGTAATTACAGATATGTCAGGAACACTACTTCAGATAAAATTAAAATGTCTAAGTTATTTCAACCTGTAGGATGTTATTACATATTCAGCTCTTTATCCATTCTCTTGAGAGAAACAATACTGGAAAAGCCTTGATTGGCTCACCTAGTAAGTGGGACCAAATGAATTTGAGATCACCTAGCCTTCAGGCAATAATACACCCTGGTGCTATTTACAATCAATATTTCTCCACAAGGATCCTGGGACTGTAGTGGTAAAGAGGGAATATGTAGCTACAGCTGAAAGGTTGAGTGATTCTTCAGAATTCATTACAGCTGTTGATATACTTAAAAATCAAATGAGAATGTGAATGCTCACCTTACTTTGAGCCATTCTGCAGTAACTGCAGAACTGTGCCATAGCACAGTATTTGCACAGTCATCTGTGTCACCATTTCTGTCCCAGAGTGACTAAATTTTCTAAAGTTGCTTTGCTGGTAATGACAAGAGACAGAGAGAAAACCTCTTTGGAGAAAAATTGCATATGATATGGTAAACACTCTGTATTAATTTTTATTTTTAGTTCCTTTTTAGTCAGTTACGTAAATGATGAAGGAGCTTAACTCTCCTGAATTATGAGCTTTCAGAATGGTAAATAGTTATGGTTTGCCCTCATTTTAAATTATTAACGTGATTATGACAGCGAGAATGGGTTACTTCACTAAAAGCATCCTTACAATATAGTGGAGCTTTCTTGTGTTTTGACTTACACAGAGAAAACAATGACAGAAAGGTTATCAACAGGCACAATTACCAGGAACCTCTTTTACAAATGAACACGTTGCAGTTTTAGAGGAGTAGAATTTGTGCCAGAAAAACAGATTTTGATAACTGAGCCTGTCAGGAACACCCTGAAGGTCAGCATATCTGTGGATGAGACCTACTGTAAAACAAACAGTTTGCTGGATGATTCAGCAACATTTTTCAAGCACTATATCATTCATCATTGTTATAACAACTGAGAGGGAGAAATGTGATTAATTTCTTTCAACTATTTTGAAGATTTTGGAAGCATACATCAATTTCTCTCTTCATCAGATAATTCATTTCTGAATTAGATCTAAAGAAAAAATAAATAAATAAAATTGAGTATTTAAGAGCAGTGTAATTTTAAAATGGCCTGCCAATTCAGTGTGCATTTTTTGTTTATTGTTTCATGTAACAGTGGGAATTTTCTCAGATTACTAATGTTCTTGATGTGGCCCTTCACTGCAAAGAAACAGAACACGCCTCAAGTGGTATGGAAGCTGCTTAAGTCCAGTGGGTATCTGTGAGAAAGCATAGGGTTTGCAGAGTGCAGTTAAATTTGTCCCGTACCACTGTCAACCAATGTTCAACAGTGACATACAAAAAATAAATGGGCTGTTGGTATATGTATGGAAGAAGGATGGGATGGGAGAAGCACAACACAATGAACATTAATGATGAAAACAAATGTCATTATGAATGAAATAACCATTTGTAGTGCTTTCTGATTTTCTTGGGCAAGTTAACATTCCTGCGTCTTCTGATTCTCTTATGGCTGCATAGTAATATGTTGTTCTTCAGAAAGAATGCCCCCTTTAATAGCAAAAATGACTACCTTTTGATATTGTTTTACTTTTACCCAAATACTGAGTTCTTCACAAACAGGTACTGCATGTAGTGGAGTATGTGGTTAAGAGAGACAAAGGCTAAGCACTCTCCTCGGGGTCACCCTGAATAATAGATGTTTACATACAATGGATCATACGGTCTGTTTTGCTCTAGTGCAGTGCATTAGATGTTCACAAACTGCTGCTGCATGCAAGGCACGAGGAAGTGTAGGCAGTTGAGGAGCTGCTGTGCTGCAGGGGTGATGGCAAGCTGTTGGCATGGGTCTGGATTGTTCTCTACACTCCCAGAAACACAGTCATCTCCCAACATAATATAAAAAAATAAAATTTATTAAAAAAAAAAATAAGGGAGCCATACTGACACTTGTGAGATTTGCAGAAACGCAGATGATCACTAGAATCTATCAACTGGAAAACAAGTTTGAAAGGAGGAAGTGGGCAAAAGCAAGATTTGACAGTAAGAGCCTTTTTTGTTCTGCTTTTACCAGCAGGAATGAACTTTTCTATTTATTTTTAATTATAATTAATCAGCGTTAGCATTAGAGCCCATTTAGTGGGTTTTGGTATGTTCATATTACGGAAAAAATATATTGGCAGAGTCAACTGGCTCATTCATGTGCAAGTTTCAAGACAAATGTAAGCAACTGGACATCTATAATTTATGTTATTTCATTAAGATGAGTTTGTGGAAGATGACAGAAGTTTCTATCTTTTCCTCTCTTACATGCACTGTGTAACTTTGTAGTCTTCTTTAGATTCTAGGTATGGGCAGGTTTTCATTTTATTTCTAAGAATTTGTTGTAATTTTTATTAGTACCTCAAAAAGTAGCTTTTAGTATTTTTACATAACAAAATGAGTCTTAAACCTCATGTCTTCAATTTATAATGACATGAAAATTCTGAAATCCAGGAACTTGATCAAAAAGTAATTTTGTAATTGGGCTGCAGGGAAGATTAAAAGTGAGATTTGCATTAGAGCTGACAATTTGGCAATCAGATGTGATATAACAGAAAACATGACCTGAATCCATCACAGAGAATTAAGGAACTATAAATGATTCACTTATGTCCTTCATGTTTCTAATCTAATCACTAAACAAAATTCGTATTATTAACAGGCATCTCCTTATGACTCCAGATGTGTTAGAGGAAGCAGAAGTGACAAGTACCTACAATTTGTACTTGTTTAATAGAAGGCTTCCAAAAGAGAAATAAAAATTGGTTCAAAATAAAATCTGAGCAAATGTAATATTTATTGATTTCTAAACATTTACTTTGGTCATGTGGTTATGTAGCTATTTACCTGCCTTATTTCTTGAATCATGGTCACTAATTTTCTCTCTCTCTCTCTCTTTTTTTTTTTTTTCCCAAGTTAAAATATAGATGCATAATTCAGCATATTTTCTGGTCACAAGACTGTAAAAGTATCTTCAAGTATCATAGATATTTAATTCCAAAACAATCTAAGGCCTGAGACACGATCTTTATGCATTGAGCAGTACAAAAACACAAAAGCAGAAGCTAAATTGCACATAGTTAAGCTTGTGCATAAATCTAAATAACTTCTATTTGACTATTTTTTTTTTTAATTGAAATGAAAATAATTAGGAAGAAAATTGCATCTATATAACAAACAGTATTCATTTTGTACAGCATGTATTTCAGAGTGGTGTTCAGTGTTTCACATCTAACCTAGTATCATCTTATAAAGCAGTTATGCATTGACTCTTTTAAGTACCACTGCATTTTAGGACAGCTGTTTAAGAACTTACAATCTATTAAAAAATTCAAATCTTTCCCATGTGAATAATAAACCAGATGACAGTTCCATAAATACATCAACACAGGCAATAAGAAATGACTCTTTACCTCATTATTTACCTTTCTTGTTGTATAAAATCTGTTACAGTTCATGCATTTCTAGTATTCAGTTTAATTTCCTTAAAATTACGTATAAAACTTTGCATTACCATATCTATCCTATTAAATATTTCACCCAGAGGGTTTACAAATTTCTCTAACTAGTGGCTGGAGTCTGCTACTTCATGCATTTTACTATTTATTTATTTATTTGTTTGTTTTTAAGAGAGAAATAAAGGCTACTCATTTCAAGCTTTTTATAATTAATTCAGCTATGTCAAAGGGCATGTTGAAAAAAACCTCAATAGTATTTTTTGTTAGAGTTTAAACGGAAGAAAGTTAACACTGGAAGGTTGTTCATTTGTGTAACAATTTATGTTGGAAAAACAGGTGGAAGTATTTTATGGCAGGACTTTTTTAATCTCTGACTACAGTATAGGTTTCTGATTTTTGATTAATTTCATAATCTATTTACAGAGACTACACAGTTCATAAGAAAGAACATGATCTAAATATTCTCTTGCAAAAAAAAAAAAAAGGCAAACAAAAAAGGATACTGTTCATATTTATTCGTCTGTATGTAGCATACTGCCTTTGCCACTGGCTGAAAACCAATCTGAATACAATATTCTTCTCACAGGTAGAGATAGCAAACAACGTCAAAGGAAAATGTTTATCACCCTGAAACACTGCATTTTTCTCTCTAACTAAAAAGTGTCACCCGTTGTAGGACAACAGGCATGCATACTGCTACTAGATATATGAAAGGAAAAGTTTCCAGCCCAGAAGAATGAAAGACCGAGAGGGACTGCACAGCTCTATTGACTCACCTCTGTAATTCAAGAATAGTTGGTTGGTGGCTTGTTTGTTTGTTTGTTTTTGGGTGTATTTTTTCTCTGAAAAGTCTTATCCTTAGCTATCCTGTTTATCAATTGACATCTGAATTCTCTAAGAATTCCAACAAAGCAGTCAGGCATGGTGATGTGATAAAGACTAAACAAATTGGAAGGCAAGATCCTCTGTACTCTTAGAAAAGTTTCCTTAGAAAATACCAGAGAGAAGAAATTTTCCCAAGCACAGTGGTGGATGCAGCATGAGGGCAAGGCAAGTCTGGGGAGGATCAAGGGACGGGGAATAGAGTGGAAGGATGTAAAATGAAGTCTGTATGCACTCTTCCAGATACAACTGTATCATGACATGCTTAGCAAAAGGGATCAAATGATAGTGACATGAGTTTTCAATTTATGTAAATAATTTTCACATGAAGTTTATCAAGTATTTAAATTGTTCAGCCAAGGAAACTCATAGATAGAGAATCATAGAATCATAGGATATTTACATAGAATCAAGGATATTTCCTTGTAAGTTGGAAGGGACCCACAAGGATCATGGAGTCCAACTCCTGTCTCTGCACAGGAGCACTCAAAAATCAAACCTTACGTCTGAGGGCAGTCTACAAACAATTCTGAACTCACACAGGTTTGGCGCTGTGACTGCTGCCTTGGGCAGCTTGTTCAAGGGCCCAACCACCTCTCAGTGATAACCGTTTCATAACACCCAGCCTGACCCTCCCCTGTCATTCCCTTGTGTCCTGTCCCCAGAGAAGATCGCAGCGCCTGTCCCTCCACTTCCCTCATGAGGAAGCTGCAGGCCGCCATGAGACCTCCACTCAGCCTGCTCTACTCTGGGCTAAACAAAGTGAGGGGCCTCAGCTGCTCCTCCTATGCCTTGCCCTCTAGGCCCTTCACAGCCCTCCTTTGGACATTCTATAATAGGGTAAATAAAGTAATAAAGTAAATAAATAAAGATACGATAAAGTTTACATACCTTTATTTGTTTTGTTTTGGTGTTTGTTTGGTCTTTAGAAATGTAATATTTGGAAAGAAGGAAAGAGTGCATCCCCAAATAGATGCCTAATTCTTATAATACAAATCAAACTTGCAAATAATTCAAATAATTTTAAAGAATGCCTTGCTTTCTAGTGAATGTTGATATAAATCTACCTTGATGTCTCCAAAGACTATTCATTAGAAATCTAAGGTAAAGTTATAAATATGATGAATCTTAAACAGTAAAGCAAATAAGGTAGATAAGGAATGCTTTGGTGTTTAGAGAGAGAAAGAAATCTGTCTGTTCTTCAGGTTGCTAACACATTTCTCACAGCAACTAGTCTTTACCAGAACATTTCTGGAAGCATTTCATTACAGGGCCAGTCTTTTCAGTTCTTACATCTGGCCTCTTACATTTGACCAGTATTACCTCTCCGTACTGGTCATTTCTATTTGTGTGGTGGATATTTAGATCATTCAATTTTCAGTCACAATTTATTTCTAAATTGAAACCTCAAAAGCTAATGTTGCACACAACTAACTAGCACATTAATGATGTAATGAATTCAACAGATAATTAAGGTAGTGTAATTTGGCACTAGCAACTAGTTGTCTGGTACTCTGAAACCATTTCCTTAAGTTGAAAAACTCAATTGGTATTATCTGTCCAGCTCACTTACTAGGATAAATACAAATTTTAAAATTAAGTGGAATCAGTTTATGGTATCATTGAAAAAGTCTTCTACCAAGGGTCTGATCTAACAGGAACTGTTAGATCTTAAAGCATATATCCACTGGTTAGAAAGGCTATTGCTTGCTAATTCTGGTTTGTGGAATAACTGGCAAATGTGTTTCTTTATTTATTTCTTTATTATTGTTTATCCTACTTGATCTATTCAATGTTAAGTAGACATTACATCTATTGCTGGATTTGTGTTCTTCTATTATAATCTTCAAGAAGATTAAATTAAATCAAATTAAAAAAAAAAAAAAAAAAAAAAAGTACAGTTTTACCTAGTAATTTTTTATAAATGCCATTCTCAGGATATTTTCATCTAACTGTCAAGGGAGGAATTCTCAAGACAATACTTTAATAACAAGTTTTTAAGTTGAACCGTTTTTCTTAAGATATTTTCTTATATTCCATGTTGCTAAGTACATGAACATATAGAAAACTCTTGTATTTCTCTGCTGCTAATTTTTATTTGTCGTATCAAAACTTTACTACATTTTGAATCCTTTTCTCACTTTACTGAACACACATACTGTTTTTATGAATTTATTTATCAGTTTATTGTTAGCTCAGCTCTCTTTTATAAAGGAGCTGTCAGTTCTATCACAAGAATTGCTTCTTCAAATCAGCTTTATTTTTCAATCTGCTGGTGATTGAGAATACCAAGTGAGAACCTTTCATTTTTATCTTTCCCCCCTTCTCCTGACAAAACTTAAAACATGAAGGTCCTTTTGCCCATCATATATTTTATTTATCTAGATGGCTATATAGTATACATCCTGAGACAAATGCACCTGTCATCTATTCAAATGATAGCAGCCCTGAGGCTAGCGGTACTTTGCAGTTTGACAAGGTGTGCATAAAAGTGTCTACTCTGTCACCACAAAGTCCATGAATACTATTCTTTTTCAGTTATATATATATATATACACATGTACTTGGATGCTATTTCCAAACATATACTGAAATACAATGGTATTTTCAGAATTCAACAACAGAGAATTTGCTTTTTGCTCTGTGTAACTAACATTTTTTTTTCTTCATCCGTAAACCATAGGAAACTGAGGAACAGAGATGTTGTTTCCTGCCCCTGAAATCAAGTATTATCAGCCTATTCTGCTCTTGTTTTTTATCTTGCAGTGACCTGACTAGTGACCAGGCTAGCTTCAGAAGAATTAGATACTTGAGATCAAAGGTTAGCAGTTTTAGTGTAAAGACTTCTGGAGGCGTTTTTCTTTTGGCTTTATCTTTGCAGAAAAATTTTTTCTTCCTTTAAATTATAATGTGATAATAACTCTTTTATTCACAAAATTGTTTTATTTTTATAAGCACATTAAACATGTACTTATCTAAGCAGGATATGTTATAGGTTCAAAAGAGATTTGGATATAGGTTCAAAAAGAAATTTGAGGGGTTTGACTCCCGTGTATCTTTGATAATAATGCCTTTCTGCATTCATCTTTAATTCTCAAGTTCAACATGACTGGTAATGATGCAACCACCTAGCAGCATAAGATGCAATACTTGAAAATATAGGGTTACAAAAATGGCTCAATTTAATGATGAGATTAAAACTGATTTAAAAAAAAAATCTGTGTTTTAATATCCTGTAAGAGCAATTAGAATCTGTATTAACATTAGCCCTGGCAGAAAGAGTTTCAGAATTATTTCTCATCCACATTAATGAGCCTTTATTATAGAAACCCTGAGGTATTTTATATCTCACATGGAAGAATATAATTAGACACAAATTGATAGGCCTGTGCCTGGTACAAAATTAGAATTTATAACGGATGATTCTGAACCTGTTGTCTGCCTAGTTTTACCCCTAGCAAATGCATCTGCAAGCACTGTAACTAATACCCTAGAATAATCTGTAACCAATCTGCACGACATTTCCCATTTCCTGATATACAAACCATTACAAAGTCATCCAGGTGCAACTCTTTTACAGCTTTACTAAACACCTAATGACCTTGACAAAATTATCTGCATTAGAATTGTGAGTGCTAATCTACTTCATCTTGGTGATGATGCTGTGTAGTAAAGCAAGATTTTCAGTAATGAAGAACCATAAAAACTATTTGTTTTAGTATGTTTTCCTAGCTCCCCTTTTATTTGGTTCCTATTATCCTATATATTCTTCTTTAATTGTGCAGAATTTGTCATACATCAGTTAAATCATTTTGTGGTTTTTATGGTGCATTTATTCAATTCAGTTTCCTTACAAAGAACAAAAATAGTATAAGACAGTAATCCATTTACTCATGTATATCTGCATTATAGGTAGAAGCAGAATTATGAATCTACTAAAATAAAGTTCTTGAAGTGTGTAGAAAACAGAAATTGTCACCATCTAAAAGGACTCATAGTACTCACAAGAGTTTATTTTGGGAGCTAGACAGTATAACTAACAGGAAACAATGAATGCTGATAGATAAAAATCTCAGCTTCTTCCTGAAACAATAGTTTGTGGGAAAAATTATTCATGCCTGCCTTGGAAATACAACCCAAGACCGATAATGTTTCATACCTCATTAGTTTCTATTCTATGATACTCTGAGAACAAAAGAATGAGTATGGATAAAATTTTATTTACAAAAAATAGCCTTTACTTCTTTTTTCATTCTCTTCTGAAATTGTCAAATCTTGATTCAGATATGAAGGTTATGTTAAACATTTTAATGTTCTCCCTAATCTAGAAATTAATGAGTCAAGTGCTTCTTCCAAATACTCAAATATTTTTGAATATATCTGTATGGAATGATTTTTGTGTTTTGGAATGTGTTTTGGAATGAGTTTAATGCTTGGATGCTGAATGCTTAGGCCTGTTAGATGTAGGACTGTATGTAGCTTCTGAGGTCTCATGACTTGCTTATTGGACTGGTGAGCAGATTGTTTAAGATCCACTTGTCTTCTTTTATTACAAGGAGTAATCTGTATCTCCTGCTGCTTGTAGCCATGGATTTCTATCAAACACACAAGATCTTTATTGTCTTTGAGACATCTTTTCTTCTAATTCGTTTGGTATTAGTGAATAATTAAAAAAAAAAAAAAGGGCAGATAAATTAAAAATAGTTTAATAAAAACAGCAATAATCACTGACTTTTCACTCACTTTAGATGTGAACAATCAATTAACAAATGAATTAACATGTATACAAAACAGATGCAATTTAAAAAAAAAAAAAAAAAGGAGAGACCACAGGTTTTGTTGAGGAAACAGGCAAGGGGTGTTGGTAACTCATATTCATATAAAAGTTATCTAGTAATTAACACAGCTACTGATGGACATCATACTAAATATTTAGAGAAGAGTGGAGAAGATCTTACATTTGGACAATCTTAAAGTGAAAAAACAAACAAACAGATGCTAAGGGACAATGATTTAATGAGCAACAGCAAGGAAAAAGGAAAAATGGGTAATGGAAGGAAGACAGATTAGAATGGATAAGTTTAGGGTGAAGAAAAGAGAAGTAGATAATCATTGTAAAAGGCTGGACAAAAATGAAAAAAAATGATTGGAAAAGTGTACATTTCATGTGTTTTTTGGCTTTTTTTTTTCTTTCTATATTTTTAGATGTTTTAGATGTATTTGTGCTGTGCTTGAAACCCTTATGCATCAAGACATTTTGTTTTTCCAAAGCCTCAGGATGTCCGCTTTATTTCTGGTTAGTGATTATTAACACTGACACTATTGTCATGCTAATTGAAAAGTGAAATTTTAAGCCTGAGTACTTAAAGAACCTTTGGCACTTTTTTATGTAATTCTTCTTAAGCAATTTACTTGAGAAAATCAACAGTGTTCAAATCTCATCATCTGAAAGATGAGTTAAGTAAAATAAGTTTCTCTTTCATCTTCTGGTTTTAGATAGGTAAGCTTTGCTGTGACTGTTTGGAGAAAGCTGTTCTTTACAACTTACACAAGTAAATACTAACAAGAAACAGTAGCCTACATGTGAGATAACTTAAGCAAGGGCAGTGCTGACTGTAGAGAGGCATAAATGCTGATGTCTTCGCTAGGATTTGACAGTGGCATGCTGTTGGGTATTGTTTAAATGACCGGGGGAAATAAATATGCATGTAACCCGTTAACCATAGTGTCCTCAGTTACCCTCTTCTGGATTCTACCTGTAATTCAGAAACAACACCTGTGTTATTTAAAACACAGATGAATGATTTTATTTATTTATTTATTTATTTTCATAAAGCATGACCAAAATGCATTTTGGAATGGAAATAATATAACTGATTTTTTTGCAGTTTGAGCCTGACTGATAAAACTGATCAACCTTAGCTATTGCCATGTAGGATGTCCATATATCAAGATCCTGGATCAGGAATACTGAGGATGTTGTTTGGAAACATCTGAGTGTCTCGTTAGCATTGCTATAGCCAAAATGTGCAGGTAGTTTTGGATAATACTAGCCACATTAACAAAAAGAAGGAGACTGTAGGCCTGTGATGCAAACTATATCTGTAAATGCAGCATATTAAATTATGTCCTTAAGGGTGTGTCACAGTAATCCTTTTTATGACTCCTAAGTGCAGTTCCCTGAATTCATTGAAACATTTACCATATGACCTTAAAATCACATACAGCACTATTAAACTTTGTCAAACATCAAGTATGCATCATACACTAATGAAAATACATCTTTCCTAGTTTATGCCTATCATTGTTGTTATTCTCCTATAGCCTTTAAAATGCAGTATATCAGAAAGGCTATATCTCTTTTATTCCCCCATGTTTGAAAATGTAGAGTGCCTTTACCTTTTTATTCCTCATAAATGTTATTTATTTGCTTCTTTTCTTTTGTTCTGTTGTTATTAGAAATGAGATGTTACCCTGGATTCTGCAGTGAATATAAAAGCCAGTATGGACATCCATGAAAGCCATTGGCCACCTTGTGTAATTTTTGCTATCCAGAATGTACAGTTGTTGCATATAGGGATGCTCTAGGGCCTGTTTCACAAAACAAACAAACAAATGATCAAAAAAAAACAATCTTTGTTCATCTTATTAAACCTTATGACATATGAGATTTGCCTACAGAGATTTTTATGGATTGGATATTTGAGTCTTTTCTTTCTTTATACAATTTATGTGTAAGACAAACCCCCTGAAAAGAAGAAATCATGTTTGGAGCACTGAAGGGAGTTAATGAGAGAAAGGAGCAAGCACAAGGTAGCAGTGAACAGATAAAGTGTATTTCTGTCAGAGTTTTCATAAGCATTGAATTTCTGTGAGAAACCAGTAATTCTTATTGCAATGGAGCTGATATACTATCAGGTGTGTTTATTAATAAGAGTTATAAATTACCTGACTCAAGTAAGTATTCTGTACTACTAAAGTCAATGGGAACATGTTAATTCCTTACCATAGCATATAATTCTGGATTGCAGAAAAGTTCATTTCTCCTTTTCTCCTGTTATTTTCGGAGAAGGACACTATATATTGTTTAAACATTTCACATCTTTAATTTGTCATAGGCTGGTGTAGAGCTGGGGTCAAAGAGGACACTTTCCTTACTTTTCCTTCCAGTATTCTTTTATAGACTGTGTAAAACAACAGAATTTCATAGTTTGTATTCATTATGAGTTCGGTTAGGCTGCCATTACCATTATGATATTCAAATAATACTTGAAATTCTTACATCAATATTACTTATATTATTTATAAGGTCAAGCATGCTGCAATTATACTATTATTAAAATTAAAGACATCGCTGCTGTAGGGTAATAAGCTTTCAGATTGTTCATTGTCATTTAAGGGCACATATGAATGTGGCCTATGGTACTTATGCTGGAAATACTATATTTGCATTATTATTAGAAGAATGGTATTTCTAATTATCATAAATATTTCCAAATCTATCAATACATCACCATTAGTTGAAAATGTTTGGTTATATCTTGTAAGCTATTTATTGCAACAGTTCTTTAGTAGATTGTTTTTGAAAGCTGCACTTTTAGAGCATCTTTTATTCAAAGATCTTAAAACTCTTCTGACATACTAATTACGTGCAGATAAATAACTTCTAGAATTTTAAAGTCACTGTCTGCTTTCATGAAAAAAGTGGGAATCTTGGCTCCCATTCCATGGCTGTTCAAGAGCTGCTCACTTTGCTACAATCTAATTTAGACAACAATATAGGTCCTCTAGGAATTTCATGCAATTATAGTGTTTCATCTGTTATGAGAGGTGTCTGATATACAAATTGATTGCAGCACCACATGCAAATACACTCTGAAGTTCTGACAGTAGCTTTGGACTGCTCAAATTAACATGCTAACCAAGTGAGCTAATATTAATGAGTTCACATAGTAAGATATAACATGTACATGTTTTTAGTAGAAGATATGGTCCTTATAACTTGACTTGAAAATATAATTATATTTTAATTATTTTAAAATGTTAAAATTCTTATTAATCCAAGTGTTGTGAAATAGATGTATCATCTATTATTTCAGATTCATCAACAAAATTGACCCAAGGTGCAGTTGTACCAGCACGGACAAGTTTGCATGGGTGTAAAATAATTCAGCTCAATTTCATGATCCCAAATTAGGATGTAAAGGCTGATAGCAAGAAATACACTTCTAAATTGATTACAAAGGATGTAAAAGTAACAGAAAGCAAAATTCATTTGCTTTTCAGATGGGGGTTGTGCTTTAAAGGCAGCTGCTTTGTCCTGGAATAGGATCATTGAAATGTAGAGGGCTGGCTCTCTTTACTGCACCTCAAGTATAAGCCCCATCACGATGACACTTTGGTCACTCAGAGCACAGAGAAATGTTGAATTTGTAATTGTTTTAAGGGAGTATCTTTAATATCTGACTGTGAAGCCGCTGCTGACTGGGGGCTAAGACAGGTAGGTCACTAAGGAAACAGGTTTTGTGAACAGAAATAATCCTGGAAGTTGCAAGTTAGGCTTCACTAATGGTGTCACATAGGCTGTGCAATAAATTGAATCCATATTTGCTTGTTTATTTGCTTTTCTTTTTAACTTTTGCTACATACTGGCCAATTTCAATTTGATTAGAGTGCGGATGCAGAGGTAGTTTAATCTTCATCTCTTGCTTTTGTTTCCATCAGAGACGTATGTTGCTTTTCCATGTAGCTGCTGATTTACAAGCACTAAGTAAGGAGCTGTTGTACTTCTGATAGTTCCCTAATGAAAAAAAAAAAAAAAAAAAGCCTGAAAACATACCAAATTACTTTTCTACAATGGGTTGCATTTCTACATCTTCTAATTTAATGTTTGAGCAAAGTTGCAATCAGAAAATGGAATTACTATCTTGAACTAAGCAAGATAAAATCAATACTTGTAACAGTTATTGCCAGCCATGTCATGCTTATAGATTTAAATATAGAAACAGTTTATTCTGTGGTATTTATCAGTGCCAGACCCAAGAGACTTCCACAAGCAGGAAAACAGTGGGTGACTGACAATAAAACCACAGATATTTGACATTTTGTAGTTGTTAATGTGGTTGAACAAATAATTTATTTGCAAAAATAAATAAATAAAAATAAAATGCGCCAGTAAGCTCCCTCATTCAGCTTCAAGCTATAAGCACAGTGCTCCTATCCAGTATGGTTCATAATATAAAACTTATTCAGACTTTTTATACAGCATTATGAAATAGTAACAATAAACATATTTCCCAAGTGAGGGAATAGACTCACTCTGAAACTTCTGTAAATTCAAAGATTCTTTGCTAAACGGGGTCTTCCTTGATCTTTAAATATGTAATGCTAAAAAGCTTCTATTACT